>NC_043968.1:64946619-65044119 GCF_902148855.1 Sphaeramia orbicularis | reverse complement strand
TACAATATTATAATCATAATGAATTAAATAAAGGAAAATACAGACTGACTCCACCCACATCTGTGAAAGGAAGATGCAGAAAACACATTTCAACACCATGTCGCATTGGTTCAATTATTATTTCCAAGGCTGTACACACATTATGTGTGCCTATGGGTAATGACTTTGTACTGTCATCTCTCATCATGTTTCTGTATGTGTGTGTTGGTATGTGCCTCAGGTGTGTTTGCATTCGGCCTGTTTGCAACTGACATCTTCGTGAACGCGGGCCAGGTGGTGACAGGCGGTCTATCGCCGTACTTCCTCTCTGTGTGCAAACCCAACTACACCGGCACAGAGTGTCGCTTCAACCACCAGTTCATTGTCAACGGCAATATCTGCACTGGAAACCCTGTCGTCGTGGAGAACGCCCGCCGGTCATTTCCATCCAAGGATGCATCACTGAGTGTTTACTCTGCTGTTTACCTGACGGTGAGGAGTTTAGTGTCTGCATTTTATAGTTCCAAAACAACATATATATATATATATATATATATATATATATATATATATATATATATATATATATATATATATATATATCGGCTAAAATTTACTTAGGGGGTCAAATGAGTGGCTGTTTTTGTCAAAAAAAAAAAAAAAAAAAGTTGTGAGAAATGCATAGAACTGTGTTGAAATAATGCTAATACATTTGCGCACAGACTACTGATATTATTTGACAGTGGAAGCTATATTTTCAGAAATATTGGATTTTGAATAGCACGTGTATGTGAAAACTTTTGCTGGTGGACGGACGTGACATTACCCATGATGATCTGGTCAGTACCAGTACTTTATTAGTAATAAACTTATATACTTACTATTGCTAATTATCTTCTTATTCATAAATGTTAGTATACTACTACTACTACTAGGGCTCCTGCGATGGGGCGGGTGTCCCATCCCAGTGCGTTGAGCCGACCAGGTGAACCAGTGTTTTCCATCGCTGGCGGTCTTGTGCCAGCTACTCTGCGTCCTCCATGGTAACTCCATGTTGTTGGAGGTTGCCCACAATGACGTCGAGCCATCGGGTGCGGGTCTTGCCTCGTGGTCGTTTCCAGTCAAACTGAAGGATGGCTCTTGTTGGATAGTCAGGAGGGAGGCAGAGGACATGACCGAACCAGTGGGTGCAACGTTGCGCGGCCAGGCTGGATGCTTTGGGCTGGCATGTGCAGGCTCGAAGCACCTCATTGGAAACCTGCTGAGCCACCTGATGTTTTCAATGGTTTTGAGAGCCCTGCTATCAAAGCCATCTATTCTGGCAGCCAGAGTATTGTTTAAGGGCCATGTTTCCGAGCTATAGAGCAGGATGGAGAGGATGGCAGAGTTGTAGATCCGGAGCTTGGTCCAACTATCCTGTGGAGGGCTAACAACCCACCCAGGAGAAATCCCTTTTGTTACGAAACTGACCAGAAAAAAAAAATGCTAGTATTGTGGATCTAAAACAATAAGAGCTTTACAAAAACACAAATGTGGCAGTGGACAGATGTGACATGGTTGTTACGGATCCCATCATACTGATGCTTGGCAGCCATGTCACCATTTCCAGAAATGATCCCTGTGCAAAAACTAGTATCATAATTATTTATTGTATAATTTATCATCATACTAAAGAGTAAATAACAATATAGAATTGTTATTTCTTTATAAAAATGCTTATTATTAGAAAACTGTTGATTTAAAAGGTGACGTGTGACATTCTTAATGTATGTATTCGTGTAACATAAGCAGGATGGATCAGCACGATACTCCATACTGCAACTTGTGAAAATAAAACGTGATATGTAGTATATAATCTTGTAAGAAAAATTGGGGAATCTAAAAGAATAGAATAGTTGTTTTTCAGGTAAATTCAGTTAAAATATAACTTGGCCATTTGTGACATGAAAATATAGCATTAATTGTGATGAAATTGGACATATTTGACCTGAAAACATAGTTCATATGACCATCAACATGTTGCAACATAACTGAAATCCTGTAAATTTGCGTAACTTGCATTTACCAACACAAAGTTCCTTTGGGGATTCACTTATATTGATTTCTTATGCACAGAGACATAAATAACATCTCTAAGCAAATTTTAGCAATATAGTCATGTATGCTGCTTTAGCTTCAACCTCGTATCAGAATCAGAATCATAATACTTTATTAATACCAGGGGGAAATTGTATGTTACAGTTGCTCCATCAGAGGGTTTTTGTTTTTTCTTTTGTTATTAGTTTATTTGGAACAGTGCACATTAATCAACATTTGTATTTAAACATCAGATGGAGATGAAGATGAAGCAAGATAGTAAAGTTAAAAAAAAAAATATATATATATATATATATATATATATATATATATATATATATATATATATTTTTTTTTTTTTTTTTTTTTTTTTTTTTCTAAATATTGTTAAAATATGCTACAAGATGAAAAACTTACTAGCACGACAAAAAGTGAAAGATAGATTGTATAAGACATAATACAACTTATTATGATGTGACAACATGCAAAAATAAAAAATTATAAATTATATAACAAAACAAATGTGCCACACGAGTCTGTAATTGATGTAGTTGTTATTTTTGTAGTGTTATTTTGAGTAGAATCAGAAAGAGACACTTGTGGTTTTAGTTGTGATGTAAAATTATATAGTGATTATAATTATTTCTGATCTTTCTTTCTGATTATCACTATCATTTTCCAAATTAATAAAGTTACAGAGGAGTTCCTCGACATGTTTAAGATATTTAATTTGTTATGAATGCACTGTTATATTTCCAGTCATTGTCCTCCTTTTATATTTCATTTCCCTTCTGTTTGTTTATCTGTTTATGTTTCATCTGTTCTTAAAAAGAATAGATGAAACAAATGCTGAAATCCACCACCAGATGGAATCTCCCCAAAAGTCTGAGCTCTTTTAATTAAAAATCCCTGTCAAATGTATGAGACACCACAGTATTCTACTTTTTTAATAACATTTGGTGGATATGCCTTGGATGTAAATCTAAATGCATATGAATATAAAATACACTGGGTCTTTTTTTGTAAAGGTATTGGATCATTAGGTAGTAATTGCCAAGTATGTCGAACAGGTAGATGGTGGCTGGAGGATTTTCTAATCTGAGTCTCTCTGGATTAGAGAGGGGCTCCTGAAAGTGTATCCAGGGATATTCCATATAAGAATAGGGAGGGAGGATTGCAGCGTTTTTGTAAAATTGACCCGGGAACGCAAGAGGGGATGGCTTTTTGAAGGGTGATTTGAAATGCTGCTATTTGACATGGAGTAACGGTGGGGCTCATCTGCTAAAAAATAAAAGGGGCAGTAGTACTTATTTTTTTATCAGCAGGAGCAGGAAGAATACAAGGACAGTACATTGATGACAAGAAGATTTGATATGTACAGCTGCTTGGCCTGTACTATAAGGAGTACAAGTTTCCCTTATTAGGTCTATCTTGTAATCTCCTATTCTCTCAGAAAAAAGCAATTTTTATTTGGTGAGAAATTTAATGTAGGCAAGGTAAGGCAAGGCAAATTTATCTGTATAGCACAATTCATACACGGGATAATTCACAGTGCTTTACAAAAATGGAAAAGAAACAGGTTAAAAACACACAATTACAATTAAAACATAATCAATAAATAATAATCAAAAATGAAGTAAAAAAAAAAAAACATAAGAGTGTAGATAGAACACTTTCAATTGTTACATGCACAGTTGAACAGAGCCGTTTTCAGCCTGGTCTTAAACATTGTCAGAGTAGAGGCCTTTTTCACATCATCAGGAAGACTGTTCCAGAGTTTAGCTGCATGGAACTGAAACGCGGCTTCACCATGTTTAGTCCTGACTCTGGGCACGAGCAAAAGACCAGTCCCTGAGGTTCTCAGGGTCAGAGATGGTTCATATGGGACCAACAACGTATATGATCTAAGTTTTTGACATCTTTGCTTAACCCATAAAGTCCCAGTGTTACCTTTGTGGCAGTTCCCAAATTTTTTCTCTATATTTAACCTTTTTTAAGTGGTTTATCACAATTTATTGTAATATTATCTCTTTTATTTTACAGTTTTTCCATTGAAAATTAGGTGTTTTTGTAATTTAATTCACTGATCATGTAGACATTCATAAAAGCTCAGAGTAAAGTTGAGGGTAGTTGTATCAGAAACAAAGAAAACTGAATATAAAGTGACTTTTTCAGTGAAATATATCATTTACTGAACATAAACCAAGTGTCTCTAACCACTGTCGTTTTTCAATCTCCATGGATTTTACTTGGGAAACAAAGTTGTAGTGAACGTCATGTAGTGAATGTTCACTACATGACGGTGTTTCTACAGAACCTCTGAACATCTAAATGGGTCATATCTGATGACCATTAAAAGATGACAAACTGTATTTTACACTAATTACCTCCACCAGGTGGTATTGTGATCACTTTGCTTTGTGTGTTTGTTTGTTTGCGTGTTTGTTTGTGTGTTTTTTAGCAACTTAACAGGAAAACTATTAGAACCATCTTTACCAAATTTTACCCACAGATAGGCCTAGGCCCTGGGACGAACCCATTAAATTTTGGGCCAAGTAGGCCAAAGTTTAAGGTCACAAAATCTCAAATTGTCCTATCTCTCATCATTGAGCAATTTTCGAAAATTCATTAAAAATTCAAAATGACTCTGATTAGCCTTCAATTTGATACACCCGTAGCTTATAACAATATCTTGTATCTGGCACAAAATTGTCCACATCCACTGTGGAATGTGGACTCTGTGGACATTTCAATTTAACATTGAAAATCCCATTTACGATACATTTTTCATTATAACTCAACAAATATTAATTGGAATTTAATATAATTTGACATACACAGGACTGGTACCAAGCTTCAGCTTTTTCTGCTGTATGGAACAACCCTGAAACTGTTTAATTTAAAAAGAAATAGTTGATCCACACATTCACACCTTTCGGGGTGCTTGGCGGAGGTTTGCGTTCTCTGAACACTTGATATTTACATGTATTGATAGGATTAGTGGCTCAACAGGTAAACATTTTACATCAGTAGATTATTTTGGTCAACAGTGGATGTTTGGGTCTTTATGGGTTAACTTGTCAGGTATGCAATGAACAGCTTTTTTAAAAGTTTTTGTCTAATCTCCTTCTTTTCTTCTTTTTAGATGTATATCACCAGCACCATCAAGACCAAGTCCAGCCGCCTGGCCAAGCCCGTCCTCTGTCTGGGCACGCTCTGTTCAGCCTTCCTCACCGGCCTCAACCGCGTCTCAGAGTACCGAAACCACTGTTCAGACGTAGTGGCTGGATTTATACTGGGATCAGCTGTTGCTCTGTTTCTGGTGAGAGAAAATGGGGTGTAAGAGAGAGATGGATTCTGACCATGGTTTATTCGTATACTATAATGTTTAGCCTCTGCCTGGAGCTCACCCGAGTAATTAAAGATTAACTCAGTCTGAAGCCGTTACAAGCAAGATTTTAATTTTTTTTGCTGCTATTTTTAATGTATCTGTCTGTGTCAAAAATACATATGCACAGGTGTTCATCTAAGTACATTTTTGGAAATATGTTCAGCTCTTTAGAAATCTGTAAAACTGTTAAAATATCTTAGTTGGGCTGGTGGGCACCTGGTGGGCGGTGCCGTGCCGGTGGGTGAGGCTGCCTGTGTGGTGTCGCCCTCAGTGGTGCGCAGTTATGCTCCTCAATTTTAATTGCTTGCATACACACCTCACACTTCAAAACACTGATAGGTGGGGAAGCGAGGGGGGGGGGGGGGTCTTCCCACACCCCTGTTTCCTGGATGCCGTCTGGGGCGGGGGGCCCCGGGGGAGGGGGGCTGGAACATTGGCTTGGGGCTCACCTGGCTGTATTGCTGGGGGGTTGCCGCCCTCTGTTGAATGATGTGTGTGCATGGGGATTGTGGTTGGGGGGGGCTGGGCTAGTCGCTCTCTTGCCCGCCGCAGGTCGTGTTGGGACCGGGAAAGATGAGTGTATATGGGCATCGGGGGTGTGGCGGTTGCTGGCGGGGTGGTGGACCGCGGTGGGGTTCCTGGTGGCTGGTGTTGCCGCGCTGGGCTGCGGTTGGTGCTGGGGCTGCGCTTGGGTGCCGCGCCTTGGGGGGACTCACAGCAGTGCTGCTCGCTGCTGGGGGGGTGGCGGCACTCTGGATATGCCTGTCTGGTGTGTGCAGGTGGGTGGGAGGGGCTGTTGATGGGTGTGGGTACATGTGTGAGTATGTGTGTACATGTAGATGTGTACGTGTGGGCGTGCATGTGGGTAGGTGGGTGTATGGGCATGGGTGGAGGTGTTTGTGAGTGTGCGTGCATATGCTTGTGTGGGTGAGTGGGGGACTGGGGTGTGTGTGGGGTTTGGGCTTGGTGGGATGGGGAGGTGGGCCTCCGGGCCCCCAGGGCGCTTGGCTGTGGCATCGGGGTGCGCACCGGCCTGCAGCGGGTGGCGGTCTGGGCCGGCCTAGCCGCCCGGTGTGCTGGGTGGGACCCCTGCCCAGGGAGATGGGTGGCTCCTGGGCTCGTGGGGCTCGTGGGGCTCGTGGGGCTCGGGAACTGGCGCCTTGCCTGCCCCTGGGTGGCCGGCCCCGCGGCGGGGGGTGGCAGCTGGCGTCCCTGGCCTCCTGGTGCCTGTGCTCGGCTGCTGTGGGGCCTCTGATGGGGGACGGGCTGGATCCTCCCTCTCTATGGTGTCTGCTGGATGGCCGGGCCTTGGGGCCCTCTTGGTCGGTCCCTGATCCTTGGAGGGAGTGCGGTTGTGGTTGCATGTCTGTGTTCTACACCTCAGTCTGTTTGCCTGGTTCACTCTGTCACAGCAGATGAATGTGAACAACTGATGTTGTGTGAATTTGTTTCTGGTATTATTTATTATAGGTATTATTTGTGCGAATGTGGTATACGACATTTTGTTCATGCTTTCTTATATTCTTCATTTCATAGGTCTTATGTATCTCATTGTTGTGTTTTTTTTTTGTTTTGTTTTTTGTAGTTTTGTTTGTTTTGTTTTGTTTTGTTTTTTTCTCTTCTGCCCAGTTTACTCAGTTCTGGTTGTAGTTATTGTCACCATTATAATTGTCTCCATGGTTGTTGCTCTTTGTATTGTTGATACTTTCTTGTGAGGGTCTTCGCCACCTTCTTCTCTCTTGTTCTCTCCCCTTCTTCTACCCCCCCACCCCCATCCCCCATGTCAGGTCCGGCATCGAGATGTGGTTCAACAAAACTCATAATAAACACAGTAGAATATCAAAGGGCGCTTCATATACTTTATGAAGTTACCCTTGACAAAGCAAATTTGTTCAGCACCAAAAGGAACCAGACTGCCATTCTGCTGTTAGAACGCTGGACAAGACAAGTAGGAAAAAAAAAAGTAGTGTGAGATACTCCCTGGTAAAATGTCCAAATAAAAGAGGATACACAAGCAAAGGTGTTAGAAAAATGGGCAATGATGACTGGGAGTACAGTTGGTGTTGGCTGCTGCCTTATTGGTACAGACAGCTGCCTGTCAGCCAGCTGAGCCCATAAAAAGAAAAGAAGATGACAAGAAGAAAAAAAAAAAAAAAGAGAAAAAAAAAAAAAAAAAAATATATATATATATATATACATATATATATATATATATATATATATATATATATATATATATATATATATATATATATATATATATATACAAGGGCCGTTCAATAAGTTCATGGCCTCACCCAGAACAGAACAACACAGACTGATAATTAGGGACCGAGCTGAAAGGTAAGGCCCTCTCACACAGTGAGAGGCCTTGCCTGCAAGCAAGGCCCTATTGTTTTTCGTTCGTTTTGTATTTTTTTTCCGCCGTCACTTTAAACTGGATTTTGACCCCCTAAACATGCTCCAAAACTCACCAAATTTGGCACACATGTCAGGCCTGGCGAAAAATTTGATAAAATGAAAAAATTAACCCCATAGGTGCAAAAATGCCCTCTCTAGCGCCACCTATGTGAAGAAAACGGAAACTGCCCTAGTGGCCAGTAGGAAAGTCGTAGAGACATGGAACCAATGCCAAAATGTTGGTTGGACATTGCTCTACAAATTATCCACTGACACCTATGAGCTATCTCCAACAGGAAGTTCGCAATATGCCTTTCAAAATAAAATTTTTAAAACTAACTCCGATGACACCGTTTGTCATATTGACTTCTAAATAGCACCAAAAGATAGAGTGAACTCTCCTCAAAAAAGTGATCTCGTAACTTAGTCTTAACTGTCTTATTTTTTTTTTTTTTACGAGCCCGCAAAGTTACCATGTTTGGAACTCATTTTTCACTTTGCAGTTTTTCCCCACATGTGACATATCTACACGTTCACCAGACTCACCACAACGTTCACATGAAAAAAATTTGGAGATAGCATGTACGGTTCTTGATTTATAGCAATTTGTTTATTTTCATACTTTTTCCACTTTAGACTGCCATTTCACCCCCTTAACATGCTCCAAAACTCACCAAATTTGCCATGTATGTCATGGCTGGTGAACACTTTCATTCAATATCAAAATTAACCCCTTGGGTGCCAAAATGGACTCTGTAGCGCCACCTATGTACTGAAAAACACACAAAATCTGCCCTAGTGGCCAGTAGGAATGTCACACAAACATGAAACAAATGCCAAAATGTTGGTCTGATTGAGCCCGACAAATCATACACTGACACTCATGAGCTAACTCCAACAGGAAGTTGGCAATCTGCCTTTGAAAGTTACTCTACGTTTCTGCAATTACTGCTTATTCATTTCACACTTTAAAAAAAAAAATTATACCTCATTAAATTCCTACAAGTCTGCAGAATCCAAAAGTGAAAGAATTTTTCAGATATGACCTACAGTTATGGAATTATGGCGATTTTTTCAAGACTATGTTTAGTTTCACTTTTCACATTGACAAAGTCCCCATAAAACTCTTCCTGGTGCATACTTGAAAGTGTCTGTCTTGAGTACAGTGGTTCATGTAGCTGCCTATGGAACAAGAGGACCCTGGTTCAAGTCCCAGGTGAAACTGGGATTTTTTTTTTTTTTTTTTTTTTTTCTCCATTCATTTTAAAACAGGTTTTACTGCATTATATTCTGGATATTGGACATTTTGCACACATTACAAAGTACATGGAATACATTTTTTCAAAATAAAACCCCTATTAAAAATAATACATGTCTATTACATAACTTCTTTTCATTTTTATGACCAAACGCTCAACTGTTTGTACAATGTTTCTTCATTCAAAAGTACTCTCTCTCACAGACACACATGCTCACACAATAGGGTTTTTCCAAAATAAAAGCCTTAAATGTGAGAAATCATCACTTTTATACTCAATTATTAATACAATTTCTATTCATTTTTCAAACTGACTCTTTCTCTCACATACAAAACAAATGCACATACACACAGTAGGGTTTCCAAAATAAAAGCCTCATTTAAAGGTGATGGTGGTTTCAGCAGAGGGTCGCTGGTGTTCTGTACAGATGTAAGGAGGACAGACGCTAAAGGGTGGGAACTGGTATGGGGACGGAGAGGTGTGAGTGGAGCTGAGGTGTCGACAGTCACGGGAGGCGGATCGCGGGGGAGGCGGAACGCCCAGTGCGAGGTCCCGCCCAATGCTGCTTGCAGCTTTAATTTATATTTTATTTTTCAACATAATCTCCATTTACAGCAATGCACTTGGTCCATCGATGTTCAAGCATCACTATCCCATCACGAAAGAATGTAACATCCTGTATTATAACAACCAGTATTTCTGGGTGAGGCCATGAACTTATTGAACAGCCCTCGTATATATCTTAGTTGTATCCACTGAGTCAGTCCTCAATGCATTTATACAATTACATCTCAGGCAAATAGTGTATTCTTTCCTCCACTATATTTATGTTACTTTATCCTCCTGAGACCCAGGAAATGTCAGCAAAGTACACGCTTTTTTTGTTTTTTATTAAATAAGTGCCTTTATTGGAAACATCACGATGCAACAGGTTTTTCAGATGCAGTTCTTAAAATTTTTATGGAATGTCCTTTGTGGTGGACAGTTTTCTTTTCTTTTTTGTATAAACCTGTGAAACTCTTATCCA
The DNA here is from genome assembly GCF_902148855.1 of Sphaeramia orbicularis. NCBI lineage: Eukaryota > Metazoa > Chordata > Actinopteri > Kurtiformes > Apogonidae > Sphaeramia > Sphaeramia orbicularis. The sequence goes on along the minus strand of NC_043968.1, from coordinate 65,033,987 downwards.
TAAATGTGGACAGAAAACCCATAGTTGGGTCTTAGGAGGTTAAGGACAAGATTTTACAAAATTCATAATAAGATACACATTTACAATACAAAATGGTGCTAGAAATAGACTTACATTTTTGCATGATTTTCAGTTATTCCAATTTAAATCAGAAGAGACAATGTATCTGACAGATTACGAAGGACTCAAAAGGCTTCATAAAAATGGACAGTTAAAATATGACACGACTATTAATCTGCACCTACTACTTATCTCTGTGATTCAAGCTATAATCACTTAAAGCAGCGTATGACTTCCATCACAGTTTTTTTTTTTCAACATCACTCAGGCCTTTTCCAGAAATTTAGTTTTGTTTGAACGGCGACTAAGCAAAAGCGGCTTCTCACAGATTCAGCAAGAAAATGAGCCAGATCGCCACAATGTAAAATTATACAGTCCACCAGGGGCTCATTTTTGCACTGACTTGTTAAATCGTTAAGTCCAGCGCAACGCAAAATGCATCCATTTCACGTGTTTTGTGCTATCCCATTTCTGGGCTAGTTGGTTAAAAGTCTGTTCTCTCCCAGTTCCGTGTTCCAGGGCTGATTTCAATGCGGACTTCGGAGGTCCGTGTTAGAATGAGGACTTATTCTTGTAGCATCATTTGACTTTGTTTCTGTCATGTATTTCCTTTGAAATATTATTACCTCTACCAGGAGGTATTGTGATCACTTTGCTTTGTGTTTGTTTGTTTGCGTGTTTGTTTGTTAGCAACTTTATGGGAAAACTATTACAACCATCTTAGCCAAATTTTACCCACAGATAGGCCTAGGCCCTGAGATGAACCCATTAAATTTTGGGCCAAGTAGGCCAAAGATCAATATCACAGCAAGGTCACAAAATCTCAAATGTCCTATGTCTCATCATTGAGCAATTTTCGAACACATGACTGGTACTAAGCTTCAACTTTTTCTGCTGTATGGAACAACCTTGAAACTGTGTAATTTAAAAAGAAATAGTCAATCCACACATGCACACCGTTCAGGGTGCTTGGCAGAGGTTTGCGTTCTCTGAACACTTGTTTACATTTCAAAAAGAAGATTTTTAACAGAAGTTTGACAATATCTTTGAAGATATCAAATTTTTCCCATGGACATTTTGCACCGATAAAAATTTACTGTGTGAGGATTGATTTGCTTACTGAATTTAATTCTCTGCATCGATTTACGGATAGCTATTCAGGACAAAGTACAGCAAGGGACAGAGTTTGTGTGGCTTTGTGAGATGAATGAATGAATAAGAGTGGTATGGGGGCAGAGCTGGTGAACCGGTGTGTGTGTGTGTGTGTGTGTGTGTGTGTGCGCGTGCGCATAATAAGGTAAGGAGGAACAGAACAAAGTTCAGTTTTTCTATACAATCTTTTTGTCCTGTTGTTTGACGTGGTTACAGCCAACAGTAACCATGTAAAGTTCTGTTAATAAAGTCACCAGCGTGGAATAACTCAGGTCATCCTTAGACGTCCAGCCAGATGCACGATGTGTGTAAATAATTCAATTCAATTCAGTAGGGTGGGAACACATGGAGACAGCTGAGGGGGTACATCTAGTCAGATGAGGGTGAGGAAGTCCATCCAGACATGTGAGGGTAAGGGAGGAGGTATGGGGTCACAAATAGCCTATAATAATTCTTCATTCTAACCATAATACTGTCAGATGACCGGAAACAGCGGTAGTGGAGGTGCTGTTCTGGGTTGAATAGTGAATGCACCCATTAGCAAACACCCTTCAATGCAAATAGTGAGCAAACGATGGTTTAGCGAACTCAAGAATCCCAGAAACAGATTTTGCGTCCGTTAAGCCTCTGCATTCACTGACCCATCGTTTGCCTGCCATTTGTGTTGAAGGGCGCACAAACGGGTGGGTTCACTATTTAAGCTAGAAACGAGCCCCAGGAATGTTTTAAAAAAATGAGTTTAGTCAGTGGATGGAGGTAAAGGTGACATCACTCACAAAGAGACAGTGAAATTGTCGCATGGAATTCCCATTACCGCTATGCACTTTGCGACACAATTTCCAAGAAGACCCGAGTGACATTTTGGTTTGTTATGTAAACAAACAGACTGTGTTTATAATGGAGTCATCTTCGAAGTTCACTGTGAGGGAAGTGATTCAGGTGCGTAGCACGGAAGGACTAATGGATTAGTGATAATTAGGCTATCACTCAGGTTTTACAAATTAGGAAAAAAAAAAAAATTGTGATGAAAGTCATATGCAGCTCTAAGAGTAATGTGAGAAATCCTGTGAAAATTAAAACTATATAAAAATCCACAGAAAATCTGTGAACTTAACATGTACCTCTTTTAAAATCTAAATGTGGAATATTATCTTTGAGATTAAATTAGTGATTTCCAAGTCATTTGGGTTCTGAAATCTTACAAAATGCCTGTGTGGCATCACCTGAGATTTGATTATGAGTTGGTAGCACTTACCCCCGATGATGAAATAAATAAATAAATAAATAAATAAATAAATAAAAATAAAATAAAATAAAATAAATTAAATTAATAAATAAATAAAGTGGGGCCTCTGGCTGGGGCCTCCCTTGACCATCTTCGGGGTGGGCGCAATGTCACCTCTCGGGGGGACGGGCTGGATCCCCCCTCTCTGTGGTGTCTGCTGGTTGGCCAGGCCTTGGGGGCCTCTTTGTGGGCCCCTGGTCCTTGGAGGGAGGGCGGTTGTGGTTGCATGTCTGTGTTCTTCACCTCATTCTCTTTGCCTTGTTCACTCTGTTACAGCAGATTAATGTGAACAACTGATGCTGTGTGGATTTGTTACTGGTATTATTTAGGCGGACATGGTGTATGATATTCTGTTCATGCTTTCTTTCCTTATATTCATCATTTTACAGGTCTTATGTTTTTTTTGGGGTTTTTTTTGTAGTTTTGTTTATTTTGTTTTTTTCTCTCTCTTCTGCCCAGTTTACTCAGTTGTGGTTGTAGTTATTGTTACCATTATAATTATCACCATGGTTGTTACTGTTTTGTTACTGTATTGTTGATACATTCTTGTGAGGGTATTCGCCACCTTCTTCTCTCTTGCTCTCTCCCCATCACCCCCCAACCCCCCCCCCCCCCCATGTCAGGTCCGGCATCGAAATGTGGTTCAACAAAACTCATAATAAAGACAGCAGAATATCAAGGGGAGCTTCATATAATTCATGAAGTTTCCCTAGGCAAAGCAAATTTGTTCAGCACCAAAAGGCAGCCAGTCTACCACTGCTGTTAGGATGCTGGACAAGACAAGTAAAAACAAACAAACAAAAAAAAACAATAACAATTAAAGCTGCAAGCAGCATTTGGCGGGACCTTCACTCTGGCCGGGTTCTGCCTCCCATCCCACTATCTGTCACCTGTCCCACCTCCCATCCCTCCACCCGTTCTTGTTTTTTTGGCAGTTTAGTTATTAATACTCATTATTTAGCATTTTAATAAGGCTTTTATTTTGAAAAGCCCTACTGAGTGAGTGTGAGTGTGTGTGTGTGTGTGTGAGTGAGTGAGTGAGAAAATCAGTTTTAATCAGTTTTTTTATATTATACGGGTTGGATCAGTAATAGCAGTAATATTAGATGAAGTAATAGTAGTAATAGCAGTAATAGCAGCAGTAGTAGTAGTAGTAGTAGTAGTAGTAGTAGTAGTAGTAGAAGTCTCACACACACGGCTGCTATGAACTCTACATGGTTGCTAGGGGAGCAGAAACATGGTAGATGCACCTGATCACCACTAACGACCTGTGGAGGAGACATGGGTGTCCATGTTAAACTAACTACAATACCACCTGTCAAATAAACTGACGTCAATCCATGACCATACCACCTATCTTAAAAATTATTGCACGCCAGGCTTGTGGGGAGGCTTGTGAACATACTTATATGTAATATTTGGGGGGAAAAAAATCAGAACTGAATAATCAGTGATTGTACGAATGTGGAGTTAGTCAAACATGTTAGTGATAGAAATTTAATGTTGGAGTGAATGAGAGAAAAATCATCTCTTTGTGCTTGGAGGCCCGTAGAGCAAAAACTAAACAGTTTAAGATTAAAATGTGAACTGTCTTTGAAAGAAAACAGTTTTTCCTACATTTTGATGTATAATTTGTGACTGAAACCCTACAAATGTTAGTTATGATGAGTTTTTTCTAGATTTTCTAACAAAACAAAAGTTTTGAGCTCTGTTTGAGCAGGAAGATTTCAGCCAATCAGCTGTCAGCATTCTGTTTCCTGTGTGCATGTGCATGTCCATAGGCCCTTTCCTGCCAAAAGGTCCAGGCTACTTCATTACCAGGAACTTATTTACCAGGAACTTTCTGGGGTAAAAGAGCTCCTGGTAACTGCATTTCCACCACACCCGAAAGTTCAGGGTAATTTATTCAAATCAGGTTGATGATATATGAGGAGCAGTAACAGAAACTGTAGTCCAGTTCATGTCCATTCACAAACTAACCTCTAGCACAATAAAATGACACAGTATTGTAAGTGGACAGTTTGGGTTTAACATTTTACTGGTTGTTGAATCACTTAATCCATCAGGAATACATTTTAAATGAAGTTAACCATCATACCTTAATTTCTATTTAAAAATGGTAGGACATGTATTTTTAACTTCTCATTCCTTAAACTAAATCACATCTAACTTTATGTGTGATGGATGGTTCTGTTTCATTTCTGTTGTTTTACAGATATAGTCCAGGTTCAGCCCTAAAGTCAGACAGATTTACTCAAATGGCTGCATTTAATTCGACTGCATATTACTGTTAAAGTACTTATACTCTACTCATATTTTGATGCCTTGTAAATGAACGGACAGTATTAGGTTAGATTTTTTTTTATTATTAAAAATTGAAACAAAACAAAGGTGCCTTGAGAATAAAAGGGAAATAAACATGTGTGAAAGGTTCGGGCTTCTGGACCAGGACCAGTGTGTGGTCCAGCTGGTCCTGGACAGCCAGTCTGGAACTCCATGGTCCCGGTCCCTGTTTCGCTTTCCTACAGGAAAAGTAAAAAAAAAAAAAAAAGAATGCATAAATGAATAACAGAACACATGACGACAGATTCCTACCAGTGTGATGTGACAATGTGACATGTCTGACCTGGGCCATTGTAAACAGCAGTGGATGATGGACCTGCACACAAACGAGCCACAGGTTTGGAAAAAGAGGTGAGTCTGTCCACTTCATTTCAGGTGGAAATCATAATACAGAAAGAATAAATCAGTGTTCAGCTCACGGCGACAACACGAATACATCCAGTTCTGTGATTTAGGATTAGCGTCAGACTGTTGACAGTTAGCATTAGTATTAGGTTAACCGGACTTCACTGTTGTCTAAACAGCTGATGCTGCTGACTATTGTAACAGCATGGAACCAACTAAACACTGAATATTTCTGCCATATACATACCATTGGTTTGTTCGACAGTCGGATCCACTGCGACCGTTGTAGTCCTTTAGTTTCTTTTAATCCTGCATAAATTTCTTCTTCTTTCCTCGTATTTCTTTAGGCTTGCGTCTTATATTTGGCTCTGACAGCTTTTACTTGCTTATTTCGTGTCGGTGATTCGAAGTCTGTCTGAATTTCCTCGTTGTCCATCCACTTGTTGTAGCTTCTCTTTTGGTCCATTTTCCGAATTATCAAAATACAAAGCTTGTAGAAATTAAATGAGTTAAATATTGGCGGTGAACAGAATGCGGAAATGCTGCGAGTGTAGTCCACCACTCAGCCTTCTCTGGCACACAGCCCTGCCCCTTAAAGTTCCTGGTAATCTGAAAAGTACAACCTCTCTACCAGGAACTTCTTTGGGGTAATTTCGGGGCCAGGGGAGGGTCAGTTATAAGGGGATATTTTTGGTGGAAACGCACCAGGAACTTTGAAAGTTCAGGGTAATACAGAAAGTTCCTGCAAAAGTTCCTGCAAAAGTTCCTGCAAAAGTTCCTGCAAAAGTTCCTGCGGTGGGAAAGGGCCTCATGTCACATGACTCTGATGGATGAGACATGTGAGTCAGTTAAATTCAGTTAATAGTTCAATTCAGTGAGACACCACCTCTCAAATAAATTGCGATTAATCCATAACCGTACATCGTATCTCAAAAAATTTTTCCACAGGAGACTTCTGCTGAGTTTTGTGAACGTATCGATATATAATAGCTGGGGGAAAAGTCCAAGCTGAATTTTCAGTTTCAGACTTTGCAACTTTCAGGGCTTATTAAAAAAAAAAAAAAAAACAGTTATAAAAAAAAAAGCAATTTTTTTAAAAGGGCTTACTCTATCTTTTGGTGCTATTTAGAAGCCAGTGTGACAAACAGCCTCAGACTGGTTTTGTTTTGATGTTTTATTTTGAAAGGCAAATTGCGAACTTACTGTTGGAGTTAGCTCATAAGTGTCAGTGTATGATTTGTCAGGCTCGATGAGACAAAACTTTTGGCACTGGTTTCATGTGTCTATGATATTCCTACTGGAAGTTTGTAAGCAAGCATTTTATTTTGAAAGGCAAATTCTGAACTTCCTGTTGGCGTTAGCTCATGGGTGTCAGATTTGTCGGGCTTGATGAGACAAAAATTTTGGCATTTGTTTCATGGTTGTACAACATTCCTACTGGCCGCTAGGGCTGTTTTTGTGTATCTAGGGGGTGCTACAGAGCACATTTTGGCAATTATGGAGTTAATTTTTCCATTTTGTCAAATTTTTCACCAGACCTGACATGCGTGCCAAATTTGTTAAGTTTTTGAGCATGTTAGGGGGTCAAATTCCAAATTCTTTGCCTTCAGGCAGAGGCCCTCTTCCTCACTGTGTGAGTGAGGGAGAAGGCCTCTCCCCATGGCCTTGGTCCCTAATAATAATTAGTATGGATTAGATTTCTCTAGTGCTTTTCAAGACACCCAAAGCGCTTTACATTAGTGATCTGTTATTCCTTCACTCTCACATTCACACTCTGGTGGTGGTAAGCCAAATGGAGCAGGCTAATGGAAGCATGGCTACCAATCCACACCAAACGGTCCCTCCAACCACCACCAAACATTCACACGCATTCATACACCAGTGTGAGTGACTCTGGAGGCAAGGTGGGTGAAGTGTCTTCCTCTAGGACACAACAGCACATGACTATGACAGAGTGTGATTTGAACCGCCAACCCTTCAGTTACTTGACAACCCATTCTACCCCCTGTGCACAGATACACCAGGAATTATGTCTGTCCCTCCTTCCATTTGTCTGCATGACACTTTTGTCCATCTCATTTCTTGAACACTATTCTGATTCTTTTCAAATTTGACATACATGTTCTTTGTCACTAGTAGAAGTGCAGTGCACAGTTTGATAACTAAATGTTAACAATTTAACAGTTAATTAATTAATTTAACAATTTGTCCAACCAATTTCTCGGACACTATTCACCCAAGTCTTCTCAAATTTCACGCACGTGAATGTGTGAATGTTACACATTTTTGAAAAGTTTTCAAAAAGATTGGAAGTTAAGACTCAACATTAATCCCTGGGTAGGCAGGGTATCAGTGAGCAGGAGGGGCAGGGGTATCAGTAAGCTCTGCTTACTTTTTCAATTGTTTTTCCATGGTTTTCACATATTTTTCATTTTTTGTTTTTTTAAATCATCTTGTCATGAAAACTCTAACATTATCTTATCTTGTCTTATCTTATCTTGTCTTATCTCATCTTATCAAGTATCTATAAAGTGGTAGTAGCTCTAACTTCAGTAGCTACATCTGTAACTGCTACTACAACACAGGTTCTTCAGTATTACCCTTAAAGCTCCAAAGTCACAATGTTGTGACAAGCAGCATAACTGAATGAAACAGACAGCTTATTGAAATCTTGATATCAAAACTGCATATTTAAAAAAAACAAAAAAACCAACAACAACAAAAAAACTCTGGTACCTAAAGGATTAATAAACTTGTGGTGTTATGTATAGTAATATACCAGTCAGAAGGAACACACTTTTATTTGAGTATTTTAACCACATTTTGCAACTAATCTTCCTGTACTTTTACAGAAGTAGGGTTTCCCTTTTGCAGTATTTTGTGTTTCTGTATAGGTGTTGTAACTGAAAGGCTTTGAATGGGGTCATACATGAATGTTCAACACTACTTTACTTCATGTTGTACTGTGAGGAGCTGATCAGGGTAAAAGATTTAAGCTTGAAGGAAGTTCAGAACTGGGCGAGTGGGCAAGTAGATGAGGAAGAACAAAAGCGAGAAAGTACTGAGGTGCCCCCTGGATCTCCACTAAGGTCCCTCTGATTAAAAAAAAAAAAAAAAAGTGGGTAAAAAAATAAAATAAAAAGTGCCAGTCAAAGGCAAGAAGAGAGGTAAGAGTAATGTAAGGATGAACAAATGTGAGAATCTGTGATTTACATTAGATTCTTGTAAAGAGTAAATAGAGGGAACCAGTGATCTTAATTCTGTTTCTGCACCATTTTCATCCTGAGAAGGACAAGAAAAGGGGATCTTGTTATCTGTCTTGTTAAAATAAGCATTTTAACAAGGGGATAAATTGTGCAGACTGGACTTGTGCGTTCAAGCAAGGTAGAAAATCTGTGTCCTGCAGTCTAAAGTATAAAATCAAGAACAGGGCTTTCCCAGCTTCCTGTGAGCCTGCTTTCCACACAGAGTGAAAATTACTTCGTCAGCATCAGATTTTCATCACAACACTCACTGAGGACAAAGAAAGGTGATGAGAATATCCATAAATTAAACAAGGCTTTATCCTATATGTTTGTCCCTGAGTCTTTTAGATTATTACAGAAGAATTAAGAATGGGTTTTTGTGGATTTTATTGATATCAGTTATTGATTCTTGATTCTGTTCATCATTCCAATTGTCTATTGGTCCCCTCATGGATATCTTTTCAATTATCTGTGTGGCTAAAATAGAATTGCACAGATTTTCAGTATAAGAGGAACCTCTTTATTATCTTAAGCAGTGGTGGGCTGTGCACTTGATACCAGGGCTTCCAGTGGGGACTTACTCGACTTAAAACACTTCTTAATACCACCACTATGATGTCACAATTATAGAAACCATCAAGACCATACAAAAAACACAAAATAACACGGCATTAGAGAGAGAGAGAGAGAGAGAGAGAGAGAGAGAGAGGGAGAGAGAGAAAGAGACACTGACAGACAGACATTTGGCATATTGAGTGTGAATACCATTATTGCCTAAGCAAGAAACACAGTTAAGACAACTTCAAATCTCTACACTAAAACCGCAGCTATGCCATGTACATCATCTGGAGCAGTTCACAATCAATATTTATCTAATAATATGACAAAAACATACAAAATTCAAAACCCCTGAAGCCCCAGGGCAGATTAGACATATAGAGACTGAAATCTGATTGACAAAATATCTTACATCCACATACATGTTCTGGAAGCAGTGCAGCCGAGAGAAACGCTAAGAAATGAAGAGACTCGTCTATTGGGAATAAATTTATACAATTTTATGGAACAAATAGTAGAATTTAGGTTGTAAATGTAAGTCAGTAGTTTTGATTATGTTTACACCAGCAGATTAGACCTTGCTGGGCCTGGTGGCCCACCACTGTCTTTAAGTCTAAACACACTTTAAACACTGTCTGGACTACTTTAAAGTGCACTACTTTAAAGACGTTTTGACTTTATCACCTGGTTATCAGCCAAGTTCTCTCAGTATTGTAGAGTTGATTGATTTCACAAAATAAATATGATTTGGAGCTGAATGTCTTATAGCAGTAAAGCTTAACCTACACAGATATCTGATGAAATGTGCATTTCAATGAACATATTAACATGTGATGCAGTTATGTTTTCCAGTCTAGAGCATAGAAACACAGCTGCTCATTGGCATTATTCAAGTGTAAAAAATTGTTGAATTTTGCTCTCACATAAAGACTCAGTCACAAATGCCGTTACGCATGGCTACAAACACCATGCAAATGATTTATGGACCATTTTGTACAACCTTCTCAAGGCGGCCTTATAAGAATGGAGAGTTTGTAGACCATTCCTAAGTTCGTAGTCAGGTGGATGATCTTGTGCAAGATTATCTACGAACACAATGCAAAATCCCCTTTCGAAGGGCACCCTAACGAATGCCTTAGGAACAACCTAAGAACAGTGCATGATGTTTGTGGATCAGGAGGCCATTCCAGAGTCCCATGTTCCTGCGGTGGCCATAAGTAGATTGCAAGTAGATCACAAGAACACATTACGTTATTATTAGGGGCCCCTTACACCGTTCACACAAATGGACGTACAGTGATTCGCACAGTATTCTTAAGGTGGACGTAAGGTGTTCCTATAGGCAGTAGTGTGTCATTTGTGCAGTATTCGTGGCGTTCTTAGAGGGAGTCGTGCGCAGGTTATCGAGACAAAGTGACTGAGTGGACTCAAACACATGATGCAGAAGGGAAAGTGTTTTATTAACAGAAAAATAAACGTGAAAAAACAGCACAAAACTTGGAGAGAGATAATGCAGAGTCCACAGGGGTGATGAGGATCAGGGTGATGGAGAGAATGTGTGTGGTGGACACTCGGTGACAGACGCTGTGTTTTTAACGTCCAGTTCCCTCTATTATTCTTGTGTATCTTTGTTTTTTTCTTATACCTTCTACTTCAAATGTCGTTACCTCTGCCAAGGAGGTTATGTTTTTGCTGGCGTTGGTTTGTCTGTCTGTCTGTCTGTCTGTCCGTGTGCAAGGTAACTCAAAAAGTTATGGATGGATTTGGATGAAAATTTCAGGAAATGTTGAGTGCTTTTCTAGTTTCCAATATTTTTATTGTGAAGCCTTATAGTTCAGATTTCAGATCCCCTGATTGGTACATTATACTTCATTTTTGATATCAACATAACAAATGCACATTCAGAAATAAAAAGAAAAGAAAACAGCATTGATAAAGTGAGAAAAGCGGAAGGAAAGGAAAAAAAAACCCAAAACAAAAAAAAAAACCCTGCACAATTTAACATCTCATTCAAACCCCCACCCCATCCCCAGAGCCACTGAGATAGTGCTACGCTGAGGACTACTGCTTATTTAGTGGATCTTAACTGTCTGGCCCTTCCATATATAACATCACTGGTTTCCAATTTTTTTTCAAATTCTCCCAGTGTGTCATTAAGTATTTATCTAATCCTCTTTAAGTGAAGGCTATCCATCATTGTTGTTATCCAGGCTTTAAAAGTTGGTGTATCTTTAGACACAACAGGAGAATGAGCTTCTTTGCACAGAGAAGGCCATAGGACAGAAGGTGGGGCTGTGCCCTCTGCATATTTCTGGAGCTTTCTGAAGCACCCAGTACAACCATTAGGGGATCCGGTCTTAGCTAAACCCTAAAGACAATTGAGAAGAATGAAAATATTGCATCCCAGTATTCCTCTAATCTTGGGTATAGTATGTAGCCATGTAATAAGTCTGTATCCATTTGATTACATTTTTCACAAGTAGGTGATATTTCTGGATAGATCCTGTGTAGCTTCACTTTTGAATAATGTAGCCTATGTAGACTTTCAAACTGGATCAGAGAGTATCTAGCATTAAGGGAACAGGTATACTGTGTATCCTTGTCCCAGATGTTGTCCGCTATTTCCATTCCCCGTTCTTTTTCCCAATCCTTTTGTAAACGATCCATATTCACCTGTCCATGTTCTTGTAATACTTCGTATACATATGAAATTGCACTTTTTTCTGCTCTACAGTCTCTGAGACATTGGTCTAACTTATCTGGTGTCACGCTCACAAAATTGTTGAAGTGAGTCTTTACAAAATGTCTAATCTGGAGGAATCTGAAAAAAAGTCAGAGCACGTGGTAGCGGTCCGTGATTTTCACCGGGGTGGGGGTCAGAGCGGGGGTGGGGGGGAATAAGCAGTCCATGGGGGGGGTGTTGTTGTTGCTCCGTGATTATCTTATTGTGTGTGTTGGGGTGATAGCGTCATTGTCCGAGCAGGAGTGAAAGTGAAACTAACTCGCTTTAAAGTTCCTCTTATTCTCCGGGCAGCACACACACACAGGAGCAGCGAGTGACAGAATCTCTGTGCAGCAAAAAAAGTTAATATATCGGCTACATCGGCTACATAATGGCCGATGTTGATTAATTGGTGTAACGCTATAATCGGCCTGATTAATCGATCAGGCTCTAATATAATTATTTCCAGATCAAACACAGCAGGTAGGCCAACAGGAGGACGTGGTGCAGCCAAGGAAAGGCCAGAAATCTACAGTATTAAGTGCATTTGTTTCTTGTTTTTGTTGAAAATGAGGAATATTGAAGTGTTTATATCAAGAAGCTAAACTAATATGTGGAAGACTCATAACTGATGTATGTCAATGTGTAAAGTTTATAAGGAACCTGGTGCTTTAGAAGATGTTTGGTCTAAAGTTTGGTGTGGACTCTCCTAACATTTTGTGGAATGATGGGATATCTTAGAGCTGTTTGTTATTATTATTGTTGTTATTATTATTTTATTTTGTGATTTTGAATACAGTGTTACAGTTGGTAAAGAAGAAAGAGTCAAATATTTAAATAGGAAATCAGTTTTATCTTGAAAATCAATGAATTTGAAAAAAACAACACAATTTTCTCAGTTTTTTCCTCAAAATTCATTTTTTTCCTGAAAATGACAAATATTCAAATGTTTACATCTCACGAACAAATGAATATAGAATAAGATTGTTTTTTTTTGTTTAAAAGTTGAAGTTCTGTTCTTTCTTCTGATGTATTCAGTGTTCACATACTCCTAACACAACAGTTTCAGTGAGCCTCCAAAGATTAGTGAATATGACCAATCAAAAATAAGTACAAGTGGTCCTGGCTCGAGGAAACTGATAGAAATGTTGATTTTCGGTGTTTCTTCTACTATGTGCCCAAGGACTAACAATGGACTGCTGTCAGAATACGTGGATCACAGGTATAATCCTTACACTGAAAATGGAACACCTTTGTCAAACTTTGTTGATGGAAATGACTTGGATAGATATTTGGATATTTTAGAATGGCACAAAATGGAACCTATGGTGACCACATAACACTGCAAAGAGCGACTGAAATTTTTAATGTTCAGTTTCTAATTGTTTCCTCACTAGGTATCAACACTTCCACCAGTATATCTCCATCCAGCACGCATTGTGACAGCAGTCCGTTGTTAGTCCTTGGGCACATAGCAGAAGGGCATGGAGAGCACTATTTGAGTCTGGAGGGTCCTGTCTCATCCTTTATTGAAAACATTTTGACCGTTCAGGCAGAAAGGATTTTTCCATTGAGTGGAAACAACCGAACAAATAAGAAAATTAACATCGATAAGATTCAACTTCAGAGTGTCCAGCTAGATTCATCAGAAGACCTTGAACCAAACCAGTTAAGTAATCAAGATGTGGACCACCATGATAATTATCAAGAAAACTGTCACCCAGATCACCCACAATCTGTGACTACATTGCAGAACATACCTCTCCCACCTGTTTTACCTGTCTCTCCTGACCTGCGCGCCCAGTCTGTCCAGCCTCATCAAACCGATCAGCCTGTTGTGCCAACGGAAATTTTGACGACAATAATCCAAATGACCCTTGAAGATGACATGTCAATGCTTGGCACCTTCAACAGAGTGTCTGATCCTTTGAAACACCTTGCGGCTCAATTCCATCCATACATCTATCCAAGGGAAACGTTAAGCCAAAGCCTTGAATTGGAACACATTGGAGACCACACAATTAGTGTCCAAAAACTGTACAAAGCAGCAGGACGCTCCAGTGGTGTGGCAGTAAGACTTACGGAGTTGTTTAGCAAAAATTCCAAGTGGATTATGGCATGGCTGTTAATGGAGCATACTAGTCATGGACAATTTAAAATTAAAGATGTCTTGGAAATTGTCATTTAGACACGTGTTTGGCACTGATGAGTGTGTGTTTATCATCAAAATACATTTTAGTTCCAAGTTAGCCACCAAAGGTGTGTGATGGTTTAGTTCTTTTTTTATATCCAGAAATGTTGTTTACATTGTTAAAGACACTTTCCTGAGTTTTTTTTTTTTTTTTTTTTTAACTGGCATAGACACCTTATATTGATCAAAATATTTTAATTTGCCTAAAAAAAGTTCTGTTTAGAAATAAAGCCATTTATTGTTCAACATCAGCATTTTCTGCTTTGTGTGTGCATGTTGGAGTGTGTGGACTAAATGTGAATGTAGTGGTAACAGGTAGGCTATCATTAGCACTACTACAACTACTAATCTGCAGGCCTACTTCAATTAAAGAGGGCAAAAAAATCTACTTGAGTGTCGTTATTACATAATGAACCATGTTATTACATTTTCCTGAAAATAAAAATGTGTGTAGCCGGATGACGGTGGAGTGAGTGAACAGACTCAAAAACAGAATTATAAATTATATTATCTTCCTCTCCGTGTCAAACAAGAAAACTGTCACCCAGATCACCCACAATCTGTGACTACATTGCAGAACATACCTCTCCCACCTGTTTTACCTGTCTCTCCTGACCTGCGCGCCCAGTCTGTCCAGCCTCATCAAACCGATCAGCCTGTTGTGCCAACGGAAATTTTGACGTCAATAATCCAAATGACCCTTGAAGATGACATGTCAATGCTTGGCACCTTCAACAGAGTGTCTGATCCTTTGAAACACCTTGCGGCTCAATTCCATCCATACATCTATCCAAGGGAAACGTTAAGCCAAAGCCTTGAATTGGAACACATTGGAGACCACACAATTAGTGTCCAAAAACTGTACAAAGCAGCAGGACGCTCCAGTGGTGTGGCAGTAAGACTTAAGGAGTTGTTTAGCAAAAATTCCAAGTGGATTATGGCATGGCTGTTAATGGAGCATACTAGTCATGGACAATTTAAAATTAAAGATGTCTTGGAAATTGTCATTTAGACACGTGTTTGGCACTGATGAGTGTGTGTTTATCGTCAAAATACATTTTAGTTCCAAGTTAGCCACCAAAGGTGTGTGATGGTTTAGTTCTTTTTTTATATCCAGAAATGTTGTTTACATTGTTAAAGACACTTTCCTGAGTTTTTTTTTTTTTTTTTTTTTTAACTGGCATAGACACCTTATATTGATCAAAATATTTTAATTTGCCTAAAAAAAGTTCTGTTTAGAAATAAAGCCATTTATTGTTCAACATCAGCATTTTCTGCTTTGTGTGTGCATGTTGGAGTGTGTGGACTAAATGTGAATGTAGTGGTAACAGGTAGGCTATCATTAGCACTACTACAACTACTAATCTGCAGGCCTACTTCAATTAAAGAGGGCAAAAAAATCTACTTGAGTGTCGTTATTACATAATGAACCATGTTATTACATTTTCCTGAAAATAAAATGTGTGTAGCCGGATGACGGTGGAGTGAGTGAACAGACTCAAAAACAGAATTATAAATTATATTATCTTCCTCTCCGTGTCAAACCAAATTCCTGAACAACCATGCTGATTGGTTGTTTAGCAGGTCAATGCCCGGACATCCTTTGCAAATGACATTTACGAAGACAGATGATCTAAAGGAATGAGCCTAATGGAACTTGCTTACACTTAGTGACTGTTGTCCTCTCAACATCTGTGTTTCATTATGTGCTCATCCAGAGGGAGAGATGAACCCAGAAACGAACAAAGGACTGAATGATAAAATCCCTATATGTGCCATGTTAATAATGTATTACATTATGTGTTAATGTTGATTAACTCAGCACGTTAACTCTTTTATGCATGTAATACTTAAGCCATTTGCCTGACCTGTGGTTTCACATATGTGTGTCCTGATCATGTTCACGGTAAATTATGTGAAAGTAAGAGTATCACTGCTTATAGCATGTCTGAATAATCATGCTATTATTTTACTGATGCTTAAGTGAGGTTACAGGTGATGTACAAAGTTTAAGGATCTTATTTCAGGATCTTATTTAAGGTTGGGAGAAGTTTTCTTACAAGTCTGCATGAGGTCCTCTCTCCCTCTCCTAAGGGGGGGAGAGAGAGATGATACTCTGAAATATGTAAATGACCGGCAAAAGGAGGCGTTTTCCCGCCGAAAACAGACAAAGAAGGCAACGCCCCAAGGCATCGATAACTCATCTATATGCACGAGGAAGGCGTGGCAAGCTGGTTTTTGGACAAACTATAAAAGTAAATGAAACCAACTTTTCAGCAGAGCTTTTTCCACCCTCGCTGCTCTCACCTACACAAAGAGCTTTTTCCACCCTTGCTGCTCTCACCTACGCAAAGAGAAGAGCTATCTCCACCTCTTCTGAGCTCTCACCTACGCAAAGAGCTTTCTCCAAGGAGTCTTGACCATCTCCTTGGCTCTCAGAGCTTTTCTATCCTCTAAGCTCTCCAAGGAGCTTTATCATCTTCGCTGTTCTCCACTTCGCTGGTGAGCTTTCCAGAACCAGCTGCCAGAGCCAGCTGTGAACCTCCTCCAGCCAGCAGAACTTCAGAACTTCAGAGCGTCAGAACTTCAGAGCTTCAGAACTTCAGAACTCCAGACCTTCAGGCCTCCAGCGCAAGCACGTCGCTTCACAGCCTGTTCCTGCTTCGAACTACGTCAGAAGACTTCATCCATCCGCCGTCAAGGCCGTGCCAGTTGCTGCATCCGCACCGCAACAACTTGTAAGAAAACTTGCTCCTGATTTATCTGAGTTGGTGTTATTCCAAGTTAAGTAGGTTTACCTCAACGTAACCTCACTAACATTATAATCTCTTGAATATAGCTGTCTGCCAGCTTAATCTACATATTCTCCTGTCCATAATCTCCTGCTCCTTTGGTTGTATTTGTCTCTTGTCTTTATGTTATTTGTGTGTCTTAGTTTAGTTAATAAAGTATTTATATGTATATAAATCCATTGCCTCAGTTGTGCTTTGTGTACTATTATTCACACATGGGTTCACTGTGCAGTCAACGAACTATCACCTATGCAAGATTTCCAAATTATTGTTTTGAGTTGATTTAAGTTTAAGTTTGGTTATAAATCTATAATTAAATTAATCAATAAATCAACACTCAATTAATCAATAAATTGGTATCCTATTCTTGTTACATGTGTCAAGTGCATTTTGTAATAAATTTCTCAAATTGTGATAACTTACTACATAATGCGAAAAAATGTACTACATAATGCACTGAGGTATTTTATTACAAAATGCATCAGTTTATTACATAATGCGGCTTTATTACAAGATGACGTGACATTTTTATTACATTTTGAAGTCTTATTACATAATGGGAATTTATTACATAATGCGGCTCAACACCCCCGCGACCCTGTCCAAGATAAAGCGGTTTAGAAAATGAATGAATGAATGACAAAAAACAATACTATAAGGTTCTATGTTAAGTTTTTTTTTTTTTTTATTTGCACCTGTGGAGAGGAAAAGGCTTAATGTGGACAACATCCATAATTCTGGGGTTTTTGTTTTGATTTTTGGAGAGGTGAAAGTGGACATGATTAGAGATGTCCACACATAATTTGATGATGATTGACTCCAGTTTTCAGACATTGAGCTACGTGAAGCTTTTTCTCTATAATGTGGGCCTTTGGAGAGGAAAAGGCTTAATGTGGACAGCATCCATAAAATTGGGGTTTTCATTTGGATTATTGCAGAGGTGAAATTGGACATGACTAGAGATGTCCATACAAACTTTGGTGATAATTCATCAATGTTCTGGGGCATTTAGCTATGTTAAGTTTTTTTTATGTTAAAAGTTTTAGAATGTTCCTCTTCTTCTGCTGCTGTCAGACCAAAACAGCAGCCACAACCACTTGATCTTTTTTGGAGAAGGCATTCGACCGTGTCCCTCGTGGTATCCTGTGGGGGGTGCTTCAGGAGTACGGGGTCTGGGGCCCTCTGCTGAGGGCAGTCTGGTCCTTGTATGACCGAAGCAGGAGCCTGGTTCGCATTGCCCGAAGTAAGTCAGACCTGTTCCAGGTGCATGTGGGACTCCGGCAGGGCTGCCCTTTGTCACCGGTTCTTTTCATAATTTTTATGGACAGAATTTCTAGGCGCAGCCAGGGGCCGGAGGGGGTCCGGCTTGGGGACCACAGGATTTCGTCTCTGCTTTTTGCAGATGATGCTGTCCTGTTGGCCTCATCGAACCAGGACCTTTAGCGTGCCCTGGGAGCCGAGTGTGAAGCGAGTGGGATGGGGATCAGTACCTCCAAATCCCAGGTCATGGTTCTAGACTGGAAAAAGGTGGCTTGCCCTCTCCAGGTCAGCGGAGAGTCTTTGCCCCAAGTGGAGGAGTTTAAGTATCTTGGGGTCTTGTTCACGAATGAGGGAAGGATGGAGCGTGAGATTGACAGACGAATCGGTGCAGCGTCTGCAGTAATGCAGTCTCTGTATCAGTCGGTTGTGGCAAAGAAGGAGCTGAGCTGAGAGGCGAAGCTCTCGATTTACCGGTCAATCTACGTTCCTACTCTCACCTATGGTCATGAGCTTTGGGTCATGACCGAAAGGACAAGATCCCGGATACAAGTGGTCGAAATGAGTTTCCTCCACAGGGTGGCTGGGTGCACCCTTATGGATAGGGTGAGGAGCTCTGTCACCAGGGAGGAGCTCGGAGTAGAGCCGCTGCTCCTCCACATCGAGAGGGGCCAGCTGAGGTGGCTCGGGCATCTGCTTCGGATGCCTCCTGGACGCCTCCCTGGGGAGGTGTTCTGGGCATGTCCCGCCAGGAGGAGACCTCAGGGAAGACCTAGGACACGTTGGAGAGACTATGTCTCTCGGCTGGCCTGGGAACGCCTCGGGGTCCTCCTGGAAGAGCTGGAGGAGGTGTCTGGGGAGAGGGAAGTCTGAGCATCCCTGCTTAGACTGTTGCCCCCGCGACCCAGCCCCAGACAAGCGGCAGATAATGGATGGATGGATTTATATAAAATGTGGTGTAAAATAATAGCTGTTAAAATATAGACTTGCTTATTACTCCCCACCACCACATGGCTCCAGACAAAACAAGCCACGTAGAAAATTATTATTTATGATGAGTAATGGAGGACCAATTATATTTGAGGTAAAACGTGTTAGCCCCGCCCATTTTCTGTAACTTACAGCAGAACAGTGACAATGCTGATGTAAAACTACCAATGACAGTAGAATTTCATAAGTCAGTTGTCTTGCAAAGCTCTAACATAAACATGAGTTGTCTGGAAATATCATTTGAAAATGACAAATGAGCCGTACCAGGATACATTATCGTAACGAACTGTGAGGGGTACGACGTGTACCATTGCACTTATAATAAATAGTGTAGATATGTGGATAAATATGAGTAGCTATTATTGACCCCAGTAATACATGGTCATGCAGACATAGCAGTCATGCAGCACGATTGGTTCAGACCTTGCTGGGTGTCAATACAGGGTCATAAGTAGTTGCGGCAGTGGGATTTAAAAACATGTTTAGTAGATGGTTGGCATCCTGAGCCTGTGATGATACTGCTCACCGAGAGTATGAGGATCATAACAGAATATGGTGAAGTGATGTTTTTAATAATAAATTACTCTGTTTCTTACTTTAAAGAAGTTAGAGGTGGAACGGTTGGCATTCACTCCTGCTCTTATCAGCTGCTTTGATGTTGATGCAGCTGATAATCTTAAAAACCATGTCTGATGTGTGATCAACACTGGGTTTGCTTGTCCTTGAAGCATGGGGAGAGGAAACGACCACCCTCCATGCTAACGAAATATGTAAGCTTCCAGTGACTGACCTATAAAAATTGACATATCCTGAGTAAATTATCTCTAGGGAAAGATAGACGTAAGAAAGTCAATCGTTACCTCAGCAGTCTTGAATCTGCTCATCTTTAGCTTATTATCAGCAAACCGTGAACTGAGGTGGGTTCAGTATAACTCATATGTTGACCTAATAGTGCTGATAAAGCTTATTAAAGAATTGTCATATGAAGACGGAGACACTTTGATGGACTGCTATCAGGGTAAATTAATTGTTACAAAGTGAATAGGTACACGATACATCTTAAATGCTCTACTGGACCCAGAGGGACTGGGCCAGGGTGATGCTAATACCAGTCGCTGTCAGTCTTAAGAAACATGTACTCTACCAGGACATGGAGGGATCAGTATCTATACTTGGTTTTGGAGAGTCAGGATAGTATTCGCGAAATCATGCCGTTTATAAAGAAGAATTCACCAATAGCTGAAACCAATGCCAAAGTATTTAAAAATATCTCATCTCGTCTGATATCTGGGGGATGTTATTTCTGGGGTCCAACAGACAAAAACATGAATGTTTTAGTCTAATTTATTTATCCTGACCATATAATAAATGCACTGCTTCTTAAACTATTGTTATAAATGATTGCTTAAGTAAAGTTGTATAGATAAGTGGAGTTAAGTAAAGTCATATACGTCAAGTTAAAATTCTTAAAAATATAATAGTAATTTTTTACAATTAAATTTCATAAAAATGAAGTTTTGGCTAGCTCGCATTAGCATGACTACAATTAGTTCCTCCTTCATCTGCCAGACTGGATCTTTTTGAATCTACTGATACACAATAAGATTTTGTCCAGTACAGGTGAAGGTCTGTAAAGCCAATTTAAGTCAACACTAAGATGAACACAAAAATGAAGGGATTCACTGCTTTAAAAAGACTTGGATCATAATCTGTATTTAAGATTAGAATCACAATCTATTTTAGGTAAAACTTGCATAATTTAGGCTCTTCTGAATCTTAACTGATGCCTCACTAAATAAAGAAGTTAGCAGTGATTATACAGGCTGTTATTGACTGTTTGGTCCCAGATATGGATTTTGTGACATCATGACATAACAGACTTAACAAGTGGATTGAAGGATGGGTGGGGATTGACAGGTTTAGTGTATATACGTACACAAAGTTGGATTTATTGTTTTCACGCACAACTATACGTCAACATTTACTACGTACAGTATGGATATGATAAAACTCTTTTTTAGTATTCTTTTAGTGATCTTACTGCAGCCTGTGACACAATTGACCGTTCAATTCTCTTATCTAGACCTCACAATCTGGTTGGCTTATCTGATGCTGTTTTTAACTGATTTAAATCTTATCTCTCAGACAGAGAATTTTATGTTACAAAGGGTGAATGTTTATCAAAAAGGTATACAATGGACTGTGGTTATTTTTTTATTTATTTTTTTTTAACTTTTTAATCTTTACATGCTGCCACTTGGAAACGTCATCAGGAGACATGGCATCAGTTTCCATAGTTACACTGATGATACACAGTTGTTGTGTCTTGATGACTCAGGACCAATTGATGCCCTTTTAAACTGTATTTTAGACATCAAGTCCTGGATGGCAGAAAATGGTCTTCAACCCAGCCAGGACAAAACAGAGGTCTTAACTAAAGCTCAGACAGAGAAACTTAACAAAAAGCTGCAAGAACTGGCACTAAAACCCTGTCAACAAGTAAAAAACCTTGGAGTTATCTTTGATTGGAATCTTAGTTTTGAACCACATATTAGAGGCATAACAAAAACTGGATTTTATCATCTCAAGAACATTGTCAAAGTGTGACCGTTTCTCTTTCAAGCCAACACAGAGACACTGATGCATGCTTTTATTACCTGCAGATTGACTGCTGTAAGGCTCTACTTTCTGGTCTGCCTTAGAACAACTTTGCGCAGTTACAGTTAGAAAACTCAGCTGCCTGTGTGCTGATGAGGACCAGAAAGACAGCACACATTACACCAATTTTAAAGTCTCTACATTGGCTTCCTGTGTGCTTCAGAATTGATTTTAAGATCCTTTTATTGGTTAAAAAGCTCTTAATGGTCTTAGTCCTGCTTATTTATCAGATTTGTTTTTATTGTATCGACCTTCCAGAACCCTCAGGTCTTCAGGTAGCGGTGTTTTAATCACCTCCGAATTTGGAACAAAAACCCACAGTGAGGCATTATTTCATTATTATGGTCCATGTCTGTGGAACCTGCCTGAAGATCTGAGGGCCACAGGGAATGCTGCTGTTTTTAAAAGCAAACTCAAGACCTACCTCTTTAGCCTGGCTTTTAATTAAACTTTATCTCTTTATTTATTTTGTATTTATTACAGTAATTCTGTCTTTATCTATTCATTTACTTTTATTAATCTGTTTTCTAGCTGGCATATACTTATATTTTGTAATTTATTTCATTGTATCTTATTTTTATTTATTTATTTATTTATTTATTGGCTGATTTAAAATTACTTTCTACTTTGAGTTTTTATCCTGCCTCTGGTGTGTCCTCACTTATGCTAGCGCTTCCTCAGCTCCCATCCTTTTTTATGAAGGCTGTTCCTATTTTAGTCTTTACCACCACGAAATCTTTCCTTATGTGTTTGTGTGTTTCATTGTTATTATTGTGTGAAACACTGTGTTGCACTCTGTTTGCATGAAAAGTACTTTACAAATAAAGTTTGATTGATTGATTGATTGATTGATTGAAGAAATCATAACAGTAGCTTTACTCTGAATGACACAGTTTCTGTCTTAAAGCTATACCTACCAATGTGGCATTTCTCACAGCACTTAGTAAAAGTTTGAACATGAACAACCCGCCTCCCTCCAAAGCCCTGCCCACCTCCCCCTGCCTGAGTTCTGACCCTCTCCTCCTCTCACCTGAAGCGTGCGGTGGAAGCGGAGGTGGAGGCTGAGGTCCGGTCTACTTTGGCATGTCCGCGGATCCCTCCCTCAGTAATCAAATACATCATCCACCTGCCGCGGCTCTTGTTTCATCAGTAGACCCTGTATTTAAGGGTCTGGTCAGTACAGCACTGGGTCAGTGTCTGCAGTGCACATCAGCTAGGAGATGAGGTGCCCAGGTGATGGGCACGCACACTGTGACACGCACACAAATTTTCCGTGGACGTTTGAGGTTTTATAGTCCATACCTTTATCATCCTACATTCTACATTGTGTGACAAAAAGTACATGTACGTGTACGAGTACCGTGGACATAAAAGCTGACCTTTGTGCAGACCTGTCTGTGGAGTCCAATACACCTGACTTCCAGACTTTTATCTCCATCCTTCATTCGCCGGACTTCTGTTTGTTCCCCTTAGTTGCTCTTTCTGTTAATAAATCATTTTTTTTCCCTTCCACATATGCAATTTGAGTTCTGTCCATACACATCCTAGACAGGAGACTGTGGTCAGTGACAGGAAAAGCAGCGCGAGTGAAGCGTCAGATTCAGAAGTACCCAGGCGTGGGGACGGCGATAATGGATCGGATGCTGGACGTCCATAATGGATGATTGACAGGAGGCTCAGCCAAGTTCGGACCGAATAAAATGATTGGTCAGAATTAGGGATGCAAATTATCGATTAATCCGTTAGTCATTAGTTAGTTGACCTTATTGATCGATTAACAATTAATTGATAAGCGGCAATTTTCCTGAGAACCTGAATTTCTTTTTCAATAGGGTCTATAAGAATAAATATTAAATAAATATTAAATATAAATTAATTAATTAATTAATTAATATGAAATACATATTAAATAAATATGCTAAATATTGTTTATATGCTTCATGAAAAAAGCATGTCATGTTCCTTAATGACTGATTTATTGAACCATTGGATACAGTCAGTGTTTCCTGTGGAATTCATTTGTTGATGTGGCAGTGTGTAATGGGGTGGGGTTGCACGCACGTGCGTGCGTTTCGACGGTGGTGGTGGTAGTGGTGGTAGGGGTACTACGCACGTACGCACACACGCAGTTCGACAGGGGGATAACTTCGGCCTGGTTGGTAACTGTGCGCATGCAAACGTCCGTCACTTTCTGTCCTACTTATAAAACTATACAGGTACGAGCGATGCAGTCCATGCCCCCGCAGAAGTGACAGTGAAACTTTTTGCTCATTTATCTTTTCCCCACCTCCTGAAGCTTTGCAAATACTTGACATACCTGTGGCCCGAATCAGGGGCCTGGAGGATGTTTTCAGCTTCTGTCTCACTGACCATGGACTAGACCAACCTCCAGGGAAAACACTCCAATCCAATATGACCCCGTATTTATGTGGAGGTTGCACCGCTCCCACAAACATCATCAGCGCCATGATCCAGTTCGATGACCCACTATCCCAGCCGTGGTGTCGCAGCGTGGACAAACCGTAGCCTTCGGACTGGTGTGGACAGGTGGACAAGGGCAATTAACCGACAATTAATAATTTAATTGAGCAAATTCTTATCGACAATTAATCGTTAGTCGACTAATTGTTTACATCCCTTGTCAGAATTTTATCAGAAATATGAGCAATACAGTACAGGCCAAAAGTTTGGACACACCTTCTCATTCTTCGCATTTTCTTTATTTTCATGACTATTTTCATTGTAGAGCCTCACTGAAGGCATCAAAACTATGGAATGAACACATGCGGAATTATGTACTTACCAAAAAAGTGTGAAATAACTGACAACATATCTTATATTCTAGTTTCTTCAGAGTAGCCACCCTTAGCTCTGATGACTGCTTTGCACACTCTTGGCATTCTCTTGATAAGCTTCCAGAGGTAGTCACCTGAAATGGTTTCCACTTCACAGGTGTGCCTCATCAGGGTTACTTCGTGGAATTTCTTGCCTTATTGATGGGGTTGGGACCATCAGTTGTGTTGTGCAGAAGTCAGGTTGATGCACAGCTGACAGCCCTATTGGACAACTGTTAGAATACATATTATGGCGAGAACCAATCAGTTCAGTAAAGAGAAACGAGTGGCCATCATTACTTTAAGAAATGAAGGTCAGTCATTCCGGAAAATTGCAAAAACTTTGAATGTGTCCCCAAGTGCAGTCGCAAAAACCATCAAGCGCTCCAACAAAACTGGCTCACATGAGGACCGCCCCAGGAAAGGAAGACCAAGAGTCACCTCTGATGCTGAAGATAAGTTCATCTGAGTCACCAGCCTCAGAAATCGCAAATTAACAGCAGCTCAGATCAGAGACCAGATGAATGCCACACAGAGCTCTAGCAGCAGACACATCTTTACAACAACTGTTAAGAGGAGACTGCGCCAATCAGGTCTTCATGGTCAAACAGCTGCTAGGAAACCACTGCTAAGGAGAGGCAACAAACACAAGAGATTTATTTGGGCCAAGAAAAACAAGGAATGGACCTTAGACCAGTGGAAATCTGTGCTTTGGTCTGATGAGTCCAAATTTCAGATCTTTGGATCCAACCGCCATGTCTTTGTGCGACGCAGAAAAGGTGAACGGATGGATGCTACATGCCTGGTTCCCACCGTGAAGCATGGAGGAGGAGGTGTGATGGTGTGGGGGTGCTTTGCTGGTGACACTGTTGGGGATTTATTCAAGATTAAAGGCAACCTGAATCAGCATGGCTACCACAGCATCCTGCAGCGACATGCCATTCCATCCGGTCTGCGTTTAGTTGGACCATCATTTATTTTTCAACAGGACAATGACCCCAAACACACCTCCAGGCTGTGTAAGGGATATCTGACCAAGAAGGAGAGTGATGGAGTGCTGCGCCAGATGACCTGGCCTCCACAGTCACCGGACTTGAACCCAACCGAGATGGTTTGGTTGAGCTGGACCGCAGAGTGAAGGCAAAAGGACCAACAAGTGCTAAGCATCTCTGGGAACTTCTTCAAGACTGTTGGGAAACCATTTCAGGTGACTACCTCTGGAAGCTCATCAAGAGAATGCCAAGAGTGTGCAAAAGCAGTCATCAGAGCTAAGGGTGGCTACTTTGAAGAGACTAGAATATAAGATATGTTTTCAGTTATTTCACACTTTTTTGTTAAGTACATAATTCCACATGTGTTCATTCATAGTTTTGATGCCTTCAGTGAGGATCTACAATGTAAATAGTCATGAAAATAAAGAAAATGCGAAGAATGAGAAGGTGTGTCCAAACTTTTGGCCTGTACTGTATATGAGAATTTAACATTTTTGAGTTTCAATACCTGGTGGATTTCTTTTACATTTTAGTTTGACACAGGCTTAATAGGAGCATTTTAAGCTGACAAAAGAAAAGTGTAAAAATGCCACATCATACGGTATAGCTTTAATCTCTATCGACCATCTATTTATACCATTGTCAATCCTTGAGTCTGGCATTTTGGTCATCGCCAGTTTATGTTTCCTGGGTCAAAAGTAACTTTATTTGGATAAAAAAGGTGGGGCTGGGAGGAGTAAGGGGTGAAACTTGCAAAGGTAATGATAAAACACTGCTACAAAGGAAATGTTAAGGTGGTGAATGCAGTTTCAGCAACAGTATTTGATCTCAGGTCATTAACAACCCTGACTAGACTGGTATTTTTCAAAAATAAATCACAAAGTCATTTAAGCGATTAAAAACAAGCCTCTCTAAAATTTTACTTAAAAATTGCAGGTCAGACACTGGTTTGTAGTTGCTGAGTTCTGAGGCATCTAAATTATATCGCTTCAGAGGAGGTTTAACCATGGCGGTGTTAAAAGCAGTAGGGAAGATACCCATCTGAAGCAAATAATTCACAATGTTCGGAACGTTTTCATCTAAAAAGCTATAAACTGTTTTTAAAAAAGATGTAGGAATGGGTCTAAAAGGCAGGTGGCTGGTTTTAACTGAGAAATTACTTTACCATGCATTCCAGGATCAACCAGGACAAACTTCTCTAGTGTTTCCTCACATAAAAACAAAGGTTCTGGAGAGCTAAGATTCATAAGCTGGGTTTGACGTAAATTAGATCTAATATTTTCTCTTTTACTACTGACGTAGACCGCAGATTCTTCACATTTTGAGTCAGTAGACATCCTTCTAGACTTCGTAAGAACAGGATTAATTAAAGCTGGAAGCAGCATTGGGCGGGACCTCGCACTGGGCGTTCCGCCTCCCACGCATTCCGCCTCCCACACGTTCCGCCTCCCACGTGTTCTGCCTCCTGTGAATGTTGACACCTCAGCTCCACTCACACCTCTTCATACCGATACCAGCTCCCACTCTTTTGTGTCCATCCTTCTTACATTAGAGGGGGGGGGGGGTTCAGGAAAATTTTCAGATTCAACTTTGGCCCTGATTTTCTGATGCAACAAGATGTTCTAAGCACTCCTGTGTAATTTTTTTGAAATTTTCATCCAAACCCCCCCACCCCAAAAATTACTTTTTCAGTCCTGAAAATGTGGGGTTTTTTTTGGCAACATTCAAACCTTCTTCACTTTGGATAAAGTACAGTGTAACAATATGCTCATGCTGGACCCTTAAATGTTTTTTTTGTGAGACATGTGATGTCTTAAGAGTGCTTTGCACTACAAAAGGTGTAGTGTCAAGGTCAAATTATAGGTCAAAGGTCACCCAAATGGTCAAAAATGCATATTTCATGGAATTCAGCTGTTAATGTGGGTTCTTCAAAATGATGGGCACAGGTTTTCTCCTCATAACACATCTATTGACCACAAACCACTACCACTCAATAAGACACATTAAACAGAACTATTAACAAAATGTATTATCCATATAGACATGTCAAAAAGAACAAACAGTAGTTTCACATGACTTTGCAATTTACATGTATATCTCCCGTTGTGGGCGACACAGTGGTGCAGTGGATAGCACTGGTGCCTCACCGACAACAGGTCCTGGGTTCCATTCCAACACCAGTCCATGGGGGTGGGACCTTTCTGTGTGGAGTTTGCATGTTCTCCCCGTGTCTGCGGGGGTTCTCTCTGGGTACTCCGGCTTCCTCCCACCATCCAAAGACATGCACTGATAGGTTAATTGGTTAATCTAAACCACCCATAGATATGAATGTGGGACTGATTGTTTGTCTCTATATGTTCAGCCCTGAGATGAACTGGTCACATGTCCAGGGTGAACCCCGCCTTCGCCTCTATGTAGCTGGGATAGGTTCCAAGCAGCCTAGTGAGGATGAAGTGGGTTCAGAAAATGAATGAATGAATGAAGTATTAGTGATTCCCGCCAAAATGTGTGCTTGTGTTTCCCGCCACATTAATGGCGGCAAATTCAAATAGAATGTACATGTTGCAATATTTTGTCTCTAATGTGGCTTTGAAAGGGCCAAAGGCCTTGGGGGATCCCACAAGGAAACCAGAGGGAAGAGAACTTAGGACATATTTGATAAATGTTGGAATGGTATGAATTCTTGAAAAAACTGGGCATTTTGGTGACCTTAAACCTACAACATGACCTTGACATCAGACTTTTCATTGTACGAAGTACTCTTACGATACCGTATGGCACTTACAAGATCATTAAATGGCCCGTCATGAACATATTTATACATTGCACTGGACAACAGAGTGGAGAAGCTGTGAAAGTTGCGATTTTCAGAGTTAAAAAAGTAATTTTCGGGGTGGGGGGGGTTTGGATGAAAATTTCAAAAAAATTACAGAGGAGTGCTTAGAACATCTTGTTGCATTAGAAAATCAGGGCTAATGTGGTATTTGATATTAAGCCCCCCCCCCCACTTACATCCCTACAGAACACCAGCGGCCCTTTGCTGAAACCACCATCACCTTTTAATGAGGTTTTTATTTTGAAAAACCCTACTGTGTGTATGTGCGTGTGTGTGTGAGAGAGAGAGACAGAATCAGTTTGAACAATGAATTGAAATTGTGTGAATAACTGAGCATAAAACTCATGATTTACCACATTTGAGGCTTTTATTTTGAAAAAACTCTATTGTGTGTGCTTGTGTGTGTCTGTGAGAAAGAAGAATTTTTAATGAAGAAAAATTGTACAAACAGTCAAGTGTTTGGTCATAAAAATGAAAAGAAGTTATTTAATCGTCATTATTTATTTTTAATTAGGCTTTTATTTTGAAAAAGAAAAAAACAACTCAAAAAAATTTGAATATCATGAAAAAGCTCAATATTTTTTGTCACTCATCTCAGAAAGTGAAACCCATATATCATATAGACTCATGAGACATGAAGTGAAATATTTCAAGCCTTATTTCTTGAA
Source organism: Sphaeramia orbicularis (assembly GCF_902148855.1). Taxonomy (NCBI): domain Eukaryota; kingdom Metazoa; phylum Chordata; class Actinopteri; order Kurtiformes; family Apogonidae; genus Sphaeramia; species Sphaeramia orbicularis. The sequence goes on along the minus strand of NC_043968.1, from coordinate 65,005,059 downwards.
ATTTTGATGATTATAGCTTACAGATAATGAAAACCCAAAATTCAGTGTCTCAAAAAATTTGAATATTGCATAAAATCAATAAAAAATAAGGATATTTTAAACAAAAATGTCAGGCTTCTGAAAAGTATGCTCATTTTATTAACTCAAGACTTGGTTGGGCCTCCTTTTACATGAATTACTGCATCAATGGGGTGTAGCATGGAGGTGATCAGCCTGTGGCACTGCTCAGGTGGAATGGAAGCCAAAGTTGCTTTGATAGTGTCCTTCAGGTCATTTGCATTGTTTGGTCTGGTGTCTCTCATCTTCGTCTTGACAATACCCCATAGATTCTCTTTGGGGTACAGGTCAAGTGAGTTTGCTGGCCAACCAAGCACAGTAACACCAAGGTCACTGAACCAGCTTTTGGTACCTTTGGCAGGTGCCAAGTCCTGCTGGAAAATGAAATCAGCATCTCCTTAAAACTTGTCAGCAGAAGGAAGCATGAAGTGTTCTAAAATGTCCTGGTAGATGGCTGTGTTGACTGTGGACTTCAGAAAACACAGTGGACCAATACCAGCAGATGCCATGGCAGCCCAAATCATTACTGACTGTGGAAAGTCCAAAGTCCTCTTTTCAGATGAAAGTAAATTTTGCATGTCCAGTGTGAAGTTTCCACAGTCAGTGCTGATTTGGTCTGCCATTCAAATATTTTAAAATATCCTTTTTTAATTGATTTTATGCAATATTCAAATTTTTTGAGACATTAAATTTTGGATTTTCATTATCTGTAAGCCATAAAAAACAAAATTTCAAGAAATAAGGCTTAAAATATTTCACTCTGTCTAACGAGTCTACATAATATATGGGTTTCACTTTCTGAAGTGAGTGACAAAAAATATTGGACTTTTTTATGATATTCAAATTTTTTGAGATGTACCTGTAATGATAAAATTCATATAACAAATAATGTTTATGGCTACAATGCCAAACAGGACAACAATAGTCTTATTATGTCTACAGAAAATATTTTATTTAGCTGGTTGTCTAAATTTCCAAATGCCACATTATTGTCATGGGGGTGACCTTAATATGATTCTGGATAGTACTATGGATAAATGGCCTCCTGGTTCATCAAACAGAAATTGCATTTACGGATAAGTTTAACCTAGAGGATATCTGGAGGGTAAAATACCCTGACATTAGAGCATTTACCTGGAGTAATAAAACAGGGTCAAGTCTATCGAGAATAGATTTTTGGTTGATTTCCAAGGGTTTTAACAAAGATAATATTGAAGTGGACATTTCTCCCACCCCTTTAACAGATCATAAAGCTATAGTTATTAAGATAAATTTATCCACCTCTCAAATGAGCCTTACCCATTCAGTTTATTGGAAACTGAGCAGTTCTTTACTCTCAGATGAGATTGTTAAAAACAAGGTGGTGGATCTAATATCTTACTTTTGGTTTTAAGCCCAAAAAGAAAAGCAGTTTTGTTCTAATTGGGAACTTCTAAAATTTGAGCTTGGTAAATTCTTTACAAAATTCAGTAGTGATTCAGCCAAATCCAGGAGAGTTAAAGAGTTAGATGTAGTATCATGGATCACCTGTTTATCTAGTAAAATTCCAGATACATTATCTGAGGAAACTAGAACTCTCAAATTTGCAAACTAAATTAGATGAAATCTACAATCAAAAAGCCTAAGGTGCATTTATCAGGTCCAGAGCTAGGTGAAGAAGGAGAGCAAAATTCTCACTATTTTTTTAGTTTAGATAAACACCACTATAATGTTAACAGTATAATTAAGCTAAATGTTGATGGGGTTCTTACAGAGGACCATAACATATTATCTAACAATTGTAGTCACTTGTATACCAAATTATACAGTTCCAAATTTTGTCAGGAGAAGGCTGATGCTTTTTAAAACTTCTTAACGGTTTATACTGTTTCAGATGCTGATATGATGCAGTGTGACAGGCCTGTTACACTTGAGGAGGTTAAAGATGCAATCAATCTATTAAACAATAACAAGTCACCTGGTACTGATGGGCTGGTTTCCGAATTTTACAAATACTTTGAACTAACTCCTTTTCTATTTGAAGTCTTTTTAGGAAGTTTAGTGAAAGATCTTCCCACTACTATGACTCAAGGTTAGACAACTTTAATCCCCAAAGCTAATAAAGACACTTTTTTTTATTGATTATTGGCATCCAATATCTTTACTCAGTAATGATTATGAGATATTCGATATGATTTTTGCTAGAAGGCTGAAGATGGTATTAGACACAATTATTGAAGAAACTCAAGACACATAAGAAACAATATTAAACTTGTTTCAGATATTTTGGATTACTCAGAAATCTTAGATGATAATGGCTTTATTTTGTTCCTAGACTTTTATAAGGCCTTCGATACTGTGGAGCACAAGTTTATTCTACAATCGTGAAATAAACTTGGCTTTGGTAACTATTTTCCCTCTGCTATAAAAACCCTCTATATGAACAGCAATAGCTCTTTTAAATGACCAGGTGGTACAGCACTCAGATTTCATCTATCTCGTGGTATAAGACAAGGCTGTCTGGCCTCCCCGCATCTCTTCCTGATTCTGGCACAACTCCTGGCATATCATATTGAAACAAGTAAAGTAGAAGGGATTTCTCTGCTTGGCAGAGAACTAATCATAATACAACTAGCTGATGACACCACACTATTCATGGAAAATGAAAACCAAATTCCTGTTGCCATCAAAGCAATTGAAGAGCTCTCTGGGGCCTCAGGTTTGTGCTTGAATATTAAAAAATGTGAGCTTGTAGCTATCAAAGATTGCTTTAAACATACCACTATAAACTGAAGTACAATATTTAGGTCTTTTAATTGCTAGAGATCAAAACAAAATAAGTTATTTATATTTTAATCCAATTATACAAAAAACCCCGACATAAATTAAACCAATGGCTGATACGTGATTTGTTATTGAGAGGTAGAATTCTACTAACTAAAGGAGAGGGTATTTCATGTTTAACATATGCAGCTTTGGCTCTGCATCTTGATGACAAGAACCTAAAAGAGACTGACAAAGTACTCTTTGACTTTGTAAGGAAAAGTAGAATTCATTACCTGAAAAAGACTGTTGTGTAAAATCCCTATGATAAAGGTGTTCTTAATTTTCTGGATTTTCAGACTCCAAATAATACAATTAAGGTTAATTGGATAAAACAACTTTTTTAAAAACCCTCTTCAATATGGAATATTATTCCTTATTCATATTCTCTCCAAGTTAGGTGGCATTAACTTTTTTTTCTTGTTTGCAATTATAACATTGATAAAATCCCTGTTAAAATGTCTGCTTTTCATCGCCAGGCCTTTCTTCCATGGTCTCTCATCTACCAGCACAATTTCTCACCACATAACTACTTAATTTGGAACAACAAAGACATTTTATATAAACACAAATCTCTCTTTATGGAATACTGGTTTCAAAATAACATCAAATGGGTAGATCAGTTGTTTAATGATGAGGACCTTTTACTTACTTATGAAGAATTTCTTGTAAAATATAATATCCCTGTGACTCCTGGAGACTATGCAAAGGTTTTTGGAGCCATCCCTTCTGGTGGGTGTACGCTTTTTACAAACCAACAGAGGCTTGATATCCATAAACTGACTCCTTTATCTCCACCTGAAACACCAGAAGGGAAAGTTTGTCTCTACAGTTATCCTGTCAATAACAGTTTTATATGAGCGTTATTCCAAAAAGATATTAAAACAATGCCCTGTGTTGTATCTCATTGGAATAGGTTGGTAGATGATATACCATAGAACAAGGTCTTGCTTCCTATCTCCGTAACAGATAACTGATTACCAATAAGGTTAAAGAAATATCCTTTAAACTCATTCATAAATTATATCCTGCTAAATCTTATATTAAAAATAGATTCAAGAAAGATATTGATATAAACTGTAGCTTTTGCAAGGAATGTCCTAAAACTGTTTTTCATTTATTTTGGCATTGCCCTACTGTTAAAACTTTTTGGCAAAAACTATGTGATTTTATTCTTAATAACATTGAAACAAATTTTATGTTGTTTTGGAGGAATGTATTGTTTGGCCTATTTGAAAGTAGGTTGCTCAAAAGTGAATCACTATACCTGCTAAATCTTTTAATTTTAATGTCAAAATTTCACATTCATTGTTGTAAATACTCAGCAAAAAGCCATGCTTTACTGCATTCTATAATAATTTCAAACAATACATTCTCTCAATTCTGAAAAGCAAAAGGCAATCAAAATTGTTGAAATCTGTACTTCTCTGAATATATTCAACTGCACTTTGACACCCCGAGTATAAGCTGGCATACTGTTTTCTCTTTTTCCTGTCTTTCCTGTCCTCTTTTTCTTCTCTCCTTTCTTTCTATACATGATTATAATTAAGCATTTACATAATAACTTCAATTGCGACTGATTACTTTGTTTGTTTGATGTGAAAAGTCTATATTTGTTATGTAAACTGTGCTGTTCTAAATAAAGTAAAAAAAAAAAAAAAAAAAAAAGGTAAGGGTGATAATGACCCCCACCTAAACCGGATGCAGAAACCAGGAGGACTGGGGGTGGGGAGAAAACCAGAGAAAACACCTATGTAAAGAAAGCTTTTCTGTCAAATATTTGTGTATAGTTTTAATTTATTCCAATTTTGATTTTATATACCTGATATCTGGAACCAATATTAACTTTTAAAGTCTTTCAAAAGGTTCATTAAGCATAATTTGTGTTATTTATGCAAAAAAAAAAATACATTTTTCAAATCAGAGTTTATATTTTTTTGTGTTTTTTGGCCTTTTGTGTTGATATAGTAGGTTAAAGTGAAAAAAATAATAGGCAGATCAGATTAATGAAGTTGTGCTGAAAAAAAAGATACCAAACATGGGTTTAAAAAACATTTCTTTATAGAGTATATAAAGGCAAAATCAAAAGTACACAAAAACGGCCAAATAGGCTCAGACCCATAAGGGTTAAGCATTAATTAACTGTTAAATAATATATTATCAATGATTATTATGTATTACTTAACATAAAGTAACATATTAGTTAATGTTTTAATTAGCCTTTAATTAATGTTTACTATGGAGTAGTGCATACATAATGATAACTAATTACATTATTCAACTTGTATTATTGCTTAAAAATTTATGTGCTAACTTTGAGTAGAAAACATTAATTAACGACTTATTAATACATTAACTAATATGTTGCCTAAGGCTAAGTAATACATAATAATGATGGATAAAATATTACTAAACAGTTAATTAATGCTTAATAATGCACTAACTAACATTAATTAAGGGACCCTTATTGTAAATTGTTACCAACTCCTGTTCATTCAGCATGCGCGGGAGAGGCTGAGATCCTGAGATCCTGGGCTGGAGGTGGAAAAGAGGGAAATGGTTTCCCCAGTCTACCACCATGTTTTCCACGATGGTTGACCACTGTCCATTGTGCCGACTGTTCCGGGGTGGCTCCAGTCCAAGCCCACTGGTCTTTGTTCGGGAACTGGGCTGTGTTGGTCCACGATATCGTGGCACCCAGTTCTCCTCCAGTGGCATCACCTTCAGCCGCTGAAGTGCTGTGACGCTGCATTAGCATGGTGTCGTTTAATCACTCACTCTTACTGATCTGTTGAAGAAGAGAGAATCTTTCATCCAGTTCGGTGACTTTAAGGTTCAGCCAATGGGCAGCTCTTGTGGGGAGCAGATGGAGAGGTGAATGGTGCCATGGTTGGGCCGTTGTAGCCTGGTGGTAGCTGAGCTGCTGTAGCCTGATGGTAGCTAGGCTGTAGCCTGGTGGTAGCTTAGGTGCTGGGCTGATGTACCCTTGTGGTAACTGGACTACTGAGCTGGTGGTAGCTGATCAGTCTGATCGGTTTCTTATCAGTCTGTTAAAGCACAGACATCGGCACATGTAAAATCAATTCAGTTTCATTTCATCATTTCATTTTTAAGTGACATGGAGTAATTAATTTTGTTCACATGAGGTAACGAATGGCATCACTGCATGGATGACAGGACATACAACATGTCAGCCTTCCAGTGTGTTTCCATACAGATGGCTGAGTCACTGTGCTTGGGATGAGCAGGCTCCTCACTGCTTTAGTTTCATCACAGACTAAACAGTCACCTGAAAACAGCAGAACAAGGTCACTATGAAGGCCTGGCCATTTTTGACTTGCTCATGCAGAAAATTCTTCCTTGTATTGCACTACCGCAGCTGTAATTAATTCATTTTCTTGGCCAGGGAGCAGTAGAGAAGCTCAGTCCGTGAACTGCCACAAACAAGGAAACCTTGAGCGCTCTCCGGTAGTGATCCGCGCCGCTTCATTTTCTTCTTTGGTGCTGCCTGAGGGCATGGTTGGCCACGGGATAGAAATCTCCCTCTGGCTGCCTGCTTCGATTACCTTATCCATGGAGGAATTTAGAAGTGATGCAGCCCTGGTGGTATCTCTGATGTTAAAAACATATTGCTGAATTTACAACTAACTGCAATTTACTAGAACTTTAACAGACATGTAAATGAGGAAACCCAGCATCACTTCACTTTGTCGGCTAGGCACTGTGCCATACCACAAAGATCTAGAGCATCTCCATTGACTGTTGACATTTGTAGACCCATATAATATACGAATGAGCTTTTAGTTATGTGTAAACTTCACTTTACATAAGATGTGTTCTGTGCCAGAAAATTTGGCCACATCTTTTTAGCAAATGCATGGGTGCTATTTAAGTCCCTCTAATTGGAGCTTAGTGACATCAGGATTGGTAGACAGTTTATACAGGGAGTCCATATAATCTCTTTACAATTTAACACATCTATCACAAAAGCAAATGAATGGACAAATCTTTGGAAATTATTACAAAATGAAAGGTAGATTTTGAAGTTTTTTTCCCTCATTTAATACACCTCTATATAGACACTATTAGTTGCATGAAGCACATTCAGATGGTACTGGATTTGTTACCATGTTGGCTGCATTATAGCCTCATCAATGGTATCAAAGGCATCAGAGATCCTTTTGCTTCAGGTTGTTGATATCCCATATCTTTGTTTGATACACGATATGTTTAACATAACTGTATTTTTGTTTCAATAAACCACATTTTGCCATTTCTCTAGGAATAGCCATTTTTAATCACCACTGAGTACATCGAACAAATCTGATTAGCTTATTTCGTCAACTGCTTTTGTAATTTTTTTTTTTTTTTATTGTAAAGAGACTTTGTAGACACCCTGTGTATTCTGTTCTAGTCTATTAACATAGACAATACGTTACATTTCTTTGAACCTGGTTTGATGTTCTTCATATTTTCCAGGGTATATGCGTTGTAAACAACTTCAAAGGTGTTCACAGTGCAGCAGCTAAACAGAAGACTGAAGACTACCGCGGTCTGCCTCTGATGACCTTCCCTCGTGTTGAGAGTCCCCTGGAGACCCTCAGTGCGCAGGTACGTGACAACACTTAACCTTACATCCCAAAAATTTTAATCTCTGTGATGCACATTATCTTTCCCCATTAACTGCTAGAGTTCCCCAAGACCTTCAGCTTAAAAAAAATCCTTCTTTAGTTTTAATTTGGTTAAGAGTAATTTGCTTTGTAATGGAATGTATTGTTTATGTAATTGTCGGTTTGCTGTTTCATATACTGCATTAATCCGTGGTTACTTGTATTTCACATAATTCCTCTTTCTTTCTTTCTTTCTTTCTTTCTTTCTTTCTTTCTTTCTTTCTTTCTTTCTTTCTTTCTTTCTTTCTTTCTTTCTTTCTTTCTTTCTTTAACAGAGATGACACACTTTCAGACATGCTGACATGTCATTATGTGCTCTACATATACGTACATACTAGAGTTGGATGACATGGCCAAAAAACATTCAGTTACAATATTTTATTCTCTCTTTGATGAATATTAATATTTATCATGATGTATATTTTTGTAATCTGAGGATTATCATAATAACAAGTGAAGTATGAAGGTTTCAACTTTTAAAGACTTTTCACGGCAATTTGACTTATTAGTTTAGACTTTATGCCTTTTCTTTGGAGTTGCACCATGATGTGCCTGTACTGTATATGTGTCAAACTTTATCGCAAAGACCAGACAGGACACTTTAGTTTTTTATTCTGTGATTATTATAGTGCAACAATTTGCACGCCCCAGCATTTGACACTTTTTAGATGTTGTGTTTATTTCTACTTTTTGAACGGTTTTCACATCTATTCTTATCTAGGGTTTTGCTGGATATCGTAACATTTGTTGGAAAAGATATAGTATTCATTTCAATAGACACTGTTCCTCTGGCAATAGTTGTTTTTTTTTTGTTGTTTTTGTGTGAGCCTTCTATTATTCATAAGATTTGACCTGATTTTTATATTTTCCATCTCATTCAGCTTTTTTCTAAATATTCTAATAATACATGCACAAAATGGTGTATTATGCATTTTTAAGCAACAATGACAGGCAAATATACTACCTATGACTTCACAAACCTTGCAAAAACTTTATGTACTCTGAGTAAAAATGTACAGTTATCAACATAACTTCTAGTATAATTCCATTTTGAAGCAGAAACACATACCTTTACTCAAACTTCTGCTGACACTAATCTCTACCTGTTCTTTTATTTCCATGTCTTATTCCTTCCTTTTCCTTTTCTGCGTTTTTTTTTTTTTTTTTGTTCTTTTCTTCCATCCATTTGCAGAACCACTCAGCATCCATGACGGAGGTCACATGACTAAGGGGGCAGCACCGGGTCACGTTTGCGTCTCCACAGCACTTCCAGACACAATGACAAGGACGCATGCCACGTGGCTCCGAATGCTTAAGAAAACACACATACTGATATATCTGTTTAATTCACCTGGGGGACGACATACACCATGTTTGTGATGGTTTTTCTCTTTAGTTGGACTACACTCAGTTCAACCTGCCAAGGCACATGGACTGCATTAGTGGCAAAAATATCATAGTACAAACATAAGCACAGATTATTTTTTCCAGGCTTTCAAAACCATTGAAAACATGGGCAGTGTGGGTCCTCCAGTGTGTGCTGTTTGTAGTTAGAGGATGGTGTTTTGTACATTTTGTATGAGCGAGTGCTGTAGCCTATCCTGACGGTGTTAAATCTGCACACTTCCTGTCAGCTGACTCACTTGGTTTTAAATCACATCCTGTCAGGTGACTTGCCTCATTGATCGCCACATCTGTCACCCTCAGTCTGAAAATCTGCTATGGAAAAAAAAATATTGATGTTGTTGTTCTGTGATGTTTATCATTTGTACAGAAAAAAGACAGATTCCTTTTTATTATCTCTTCTGTATATTAATTGACCATGTCGGTCATATTTTGTAAAGATTTTTGTTAATCTGTATAACTATTATGATCCATTTGGACCTGTCTGCCTGCTGTAAACCTGGATATGTTTTGGTATCAGTTTAGGTGTTTTGGGGGAATGACCCCTCTTCCCTTTGGAGGAAATGACAAAGAAGAGTGAGTGACATCCTCAGAGTTAGAAAATGGGATTTGGCACCTGTAGTGCCATAGTATCAGCCACAATGTGTAAAAAAAATATGGCTGTGTGATATTCTCCTTATTAATATGTTTCATCCCAATTTCCTGATTCACTGTGATGTTAATAGGAGTTTGTTGACACAGAGGTCCAATGGGGCTAGCTGGTGTTTGGTATGACTTCAGATTTAATGCTATAGATTTGTAAACCCTTTTATTCCACCATCCCTGTGGAAACCATTCATGTAAATTGACATGAAAAAAGGTGTTAATTCTCTTCAGAGGGAAACTGAGTGACTTAAGGCCTGGCTAGCCCTTTTTATTGGAAACCAGCCTGATGACTCCTGCTTCACTTTTCCTCTTCAAGGCTCCCTCCCCCTCCCTGACCCACCAGTGGATTGTGATGCTATGTTGTGACTCCATTTCCTTTTGGGAGATATGCCCAGCATGAAGAGAGAAGTCAAGATATTTTATAGATATTCATGATTTCACTTATACTAATTATCATTGTCATTATATCTGTCTTTTACTTTAAGAACAAAACAAAAAAAGCATTTCATTTGAAATGCTCTTTTTTTTTTTCCTGGTTTGTCCACAAATTAAATAGTCAGTAGCAACACTGTGGTCTGTTGTGTTTTTTTTTTGTTTGTTTGTTTTTTTATTATTATGTGTGGGTTTGCTGAGCTTAAGGCCAACATTTTTATGGATCATTTCTAATTATTACAAAAATGCATCTTCATCAGAGACAAGCATGACAGTATGTTAGAGTTAATATGATTTGTCATATTTTTGATATTGAACTGTTGTGAAAGTAGTGAAGTGGTACTTAGACGTAGAAATAAAGGTTATTTTCAGACTGTAGAATTCCAGTTAAATAAAGGATCTATAGACTCCATCAGTCAGTAAGGTCGGGATGTAATCAAACACGAGCATTTCCATTATTTTCTACCTCTAAGATTCCAAATTAGAGATAATTTATGTAAAATAATGCTAAAAGGAGTCATAAGTAACCAGTGTTACTAGGCTGTATTTCTTTTAGTTTATGCCTTTTGAAATGGCATCAGAAAAAAATATTCAGAGAATCTTACCGAAAGTCTGACTGTAATAATATTGATTCTAATAATGTCTAATAATACTGAGTGATAGAACTGAGTGTCACACTTTTCGAGACGCATTTCCTCCACCCTGCCGTCCCACCATGTTTTCCAGGCAAGTGATTAGACCAAGTGTATATATTAAAACCATATTTAGTGTTTTTGTTGATTCATCCTGTTACCACCGCATCAACTTCAGGGATGTTTATGTCACTGCTAAGCAAAGCAGACACACACAGAGACACAAAGAAAGCTGATGGCTCAGCCAGTGCACTTGCTCTTTTGCTCTGTCAGGTATTCATTTCAGCTGTGACAGCCTGCGCTTATACCCTGGAGACACTCTGGCTAAATAGATATGGGGGATGTGTATGTGTGTGTGTCTGGCATTATTTGGCTGCGCCGCGTGTCTATAAAATGTCATCCTTGGCTGTTCTGAGTATGCCTCCCTGTACTGTCTAAATTGCTGTCCCCTAGCAGTATGAGTGAAGAATAGCAACTGAATATCATTTCAAGGTAGGCAGCAAAGCTTTGAGTGGGTTGGTTATGTATGTACCTCCAGGGTGTTTTCTAAACCATAATGGAATCTATTCAGACGGGAGGAAATGAGTCCTCAATGACCTGCTTGAAGAGAGATATTCTAGCAAATAAACCCTTAGCACATAGCTTGATTAGTGTGCCCTGAATGTCTGCCTTTGAGGCTTCGGTTGTGTTGATCCATTTCTGTCACTCCTACAAGGTCTGCTATCTTTTTACTCATCACTAACCACTTACATTTGTCAGTGTGTCTTGTGGCTTTCATTTCTGTCTGTGCAGTATATATTCAGTTGCAATAAACTAAATAAATTGCAGCAGGTTCAGGAAGGTAAAAAAAAACACAAAAATTAAATCTGGGAAAAGGAAAGGCATCAACTATGACTCAGCCTAGTAATGACGTTTTGGGTAATTATATTGTACAAAGCCAGGCTAAAATAAAAAAGTCCTGCTCTCTGATATTCTCTGTGCTATCATTTCAATAAGCTTCTGCAATGTCAAAAAATATGTATCTCCACCCAGAAATGCATTCATTTTTGAACAAGATCATACAATGATGCATGGATTTAGTATATTCAGGTTCAGTTAACCTCATTTTATGGACACATAGCATTACGTACCTGGACTTGACCAACTGAAGCAACTCCAGAACAAAACATTGTCCCCACAGGCTTGAACTGTAGGCACTAGGCATGGTCGGTAATCATGCCTAGTGCCAGACCATCTCTCTGGAACAGGGTCGATCAGACCACATGACCTTTTTTTCATTGAAATACAGCCCAATCTTTATGCTCTCCAGCTAATCAAATTTCTTTTAGCATTACTGTTTAGTCCCAATTCCTTGAGTTCTCTCCACATTGTGTGTCTGGAAATGCCCTTACATGAACAATTATTATTAATTATTGTATACTTATTAAGTATAACTGTGAGTTGTACAGGGTGATTACTGTTGGTTGATTTCATTTTACTTAATCATTGAACAATATATTATTTTCCTAACTACAGCTCTTCTTTGAAGATGATGGTTCAATGCTATCCTAAAAGTTGTTAATGAGTACAGATTTGAAGTCAATTTTTGTAGTTTTAGCAGTATCCTTAGCTCTTTTTTGTTTGATGTGTGCCAATAATTTGACTGTATTGAAACAGTTACATCTTTTCCACAGCCATGGGATATGTCATCTGATATGGTTGTTTAAGAAATGGAAAGCTACTCAGTGCATCAGTTGGGATTAAAGAACGTGTAAGAACATATCAGTCACTACAGTAATTATCAAATGGAAGGATGTAAAATATTTGCTTGGTTAGATCCAGATGGGGTATGTATATGACTTGAACTGATTGAGGGGTAGTTTAAGGTAAAAATAGTGCAAACAAGAGAGGTAATTTTTTTTTTTTTTAATAGCAACACATCCAAACCCAAACAGAACAGATGCAAGAAAACAAGTTACAGTCATCACAAAGAGACTGTTTTGGTGTGTTCAGTTGTGAATATTCATATTTAAATAACATGTCAGAGTGTGACTCATGGTCAATATTCACGTGTACATTATCAAACATCATCCACTTAAAGTTAACAGTGGGTCTGAACCAAAAATTGAATACCTGTGATTGTAGTATCACTGTATTACAAGAGCACCGACATGGTTTCAGACTGGGTACGCGTGAGACACAAGGGGTTTATTTTGGATCCCTGACTGAAAAAGTTAAATATCACTGGATTTTATCTATACTTTATTACTTGAACCATTATTTAGAAGACTATTACTCAAACTCTGACAAGTTAATTCTGGACTTGTATCATTCTTTAGGAAACCAGGAGTGTTCTGTGAGGTGCAGGACATTGTACAGTGATACAAGTGAGGTTTTGCATTTTCCTATAATCCACCATAAACTGCCTACCACATGTTTTTAATGAATATAGCATTATCTTGCCAGTGCCTTAAATCTTTTTTTCCTCTTTACCCCATTATCTCTCAGAAAGACTAGAGGAAAACCTGACCTCGGGACCTGATTGGATTTTAACAAATTGATTATCAATGGTCAGAAACATCAGTGCACAACAACGTCAAATTAAATCTTTGGGTTTTCTTTTTTTTTTTTTTTTTTTCTTTTAAAGATAGAAGGTTTCAGCAAGACTCACAGGACCTAAAGACATAACTGGTTGGGTTCAACTCTAGGTCATTTACACACTTAGTGAGTCTCAACATTAGACTCAGGTGATTTAGCCCATTAAGCCTAAATACCTGTGAGTTCTTTTATCTATGACCAAGCTTTTCTTCAATGCAAGCAAATCTGTACCTTCGAGGAGAAAAGGCTTAGAAGGAAGAGATGGAATGGGAAAAAAAGGACAGAGTGGAGAGAAATAAGAATGTAAGCAGATGAAAAAATAACAGGAGGATAAGAAAGTGGGTTTTGATGGGGGGATGGGTTGTACAGCTCTTCTATGAAAGCAGCTAGTGAAGGTGTCAGAACAGATTTGGTTCTGGGTTCCTGGTTAATTTTTGCTTAGTGCCTCCTGTTCCATTAAATCCCATGTTCCAGAATTCAGGGAAATGTTCAGCTGGGGTTACAAAGCAAGATCAGATCCCTGGAGAACATTCCAGTCCAGAGGAGGATCCTGCCTCCAGTGAAGGTTCCAGCCCCAGACATCAAGCATAGATCAGTGTTTTCCACAACCTACATAAGGTTTGGAAACTAGTCCCACATCTAACCAGGTTAACAAGAGAGGAGAAAAGCTTCAGAACTCTGGCAGCTTGTTTGTGTGTTGGTTAGTCTGCTGGTAGGACTGGGTATACTGAGTGAACTGATTAGACTGTTGTGTGGTGGGCTGACTGGGTGCAGTCTGGTTTTCTGATTGGTACTGTTCTAGCTCTCTCTTCCTTCTCATGGCAGACTGCAGCTGCTGCTTAATCATAAGAATCTGACCTTCCAGTTCTGAGAGCTCCTGAACCAGCGGGTTTCGGCCCACACCCAGGCCTGGGATGCATTCACCCACTCCCGAACCCCGGCACTGCACCGGGGTTGTCCCCTGACCAGAGCCCCCCTGCCCTGGCCCCAGGCCTCGCCCCAACAGGTCAGAACGGCCGTTCGAAGTGGTCACTATAGGGAGGTGTTTCTCTAATAGGGGAATGGAGTGGGGGTGAGGCAGCGGAGAAGGGGGTGGTGGAGGAGGAAGATCCTGGGAAGATGGTCTTTCTAGGTCATTCTGAACCTCTTGGGGAAGGACCCTACGCCTGTTGCAGTGAGAGGACTCTGCAGGATTCCAGGATGCTGACTGGTTGTTTCCCTCATTGCACCTGCAAAAAAACCAGAGGTATGCTGAAACATTACTCTGTCGGAGTATATCATCTAACCACATCTTTGTTGTATTGTCTTCTTGAACAGCTCAGTTTTTATCTCTGCTTGTCATTGCACAGACTATTGCTAATTATATATTATATAGATTGTTACATCTAAATCTTTGAAGTAAAAACTTTGAATAAAGATGATCAGCTTCTTTTGTACAATTATAGATTAAATGAGTGCAGGCCCAAAACATTTGTTAGAGACATCATAATAGAGTCAAATTTATACAACTATGTAGTTTTATGTTGTTTCATTACATATTAGATTTTTACTTACATAAAAAGTAGTCTATAGTTTACAGCTCATCAAATTAACCTTCACAACACTGAACAGCTCAGTGCAGTTCTTTCACAACCAGACCTACAGATACATTTATTCTGAGCTTTGTACTGTATATAGAAAACTCCATTTATCAAACTTGGCTCCCTTTCAACAGGCTGAGCACAGAAAAAAACAATGACATGAATCATTTTATTGTTAAGCACTGTACTATATATGAAACTTCTTTGTTATGTGTTGTTATATAATCATCGGCTAGTCCTGTATCTAATATTTTCTACTATTATATGTTTTATTTCTTTCATTTGTGACTCTGTGTGTATGGCTTTTCCATCTCAATCCTGGAAACTAGAAGTGTAAATTGGAAATTGTGGGTTCTTTCACAGTACACACTCCTGAAGTCTTAACCTCTAAAAAGGGATGATAACCAAGATAGCCCAAAGATAACCAGATTCAGAATTAATTGCTTTATTGTTTTCATGTGTGGGCTTAAAGGAATCAGCTTCAACACAGGTAGGTGGGCTCCATCTAAAAAAAAAAAAAAAAGAAAAGAAAAATTGGGAATTCATTGGGAATCACAAACAGTTGTCTTTCTCTTTCAGATCAACTGTGCAGATTTGTTGGGGTGCAGAGTGTGTCCACCACAGGTATATGAACTTTTTAACATTTACATTGAAAACCAAATCCTTTTTGTGAATTTTCTTGAAGATTTTGACACTGCAGGATCCAGAATACTATAAATTAATCAGAAACATATCCCATGATTAAAGTGTAACAATGACATGTCACTGTTTAGGTGTAATTCAGTGTTTT
Source organism: Sphaeramia orbicularis (assembly GCF_902148855.1). NCBI lineage: Eukaryota > Metazoa > Chordata > Actinopteri > Kurtiformes > Apogonidae > Sphaeramia > Sphaeramia orbicularis. The sequence goes on along the minus strand of NC_043968.1, from coordinate 64,989,470 downwards.
TCATGTCATCTTTTAATAGATATCTCTGTTAAACATGTGAGTTGACCTTGGCTATCAGTAGAAATCAACTCTGTCCAATTAACTTCTCTAGCGCAGCAACCATCCCACTAACCTGGACATCCGCTGCCATCTCTGAGCTAATCAGCACTAGCAGCAGTAATAACAAAGGATGGAGGTATATGGGAGTGCTAGTTTGACATGTCATTATGTTCTTTGCAGGTTTTAACATGCCTCGTCTGTCATAAAAATACACTCCATTCCAGGAACTGATGTAGGATGTGACTGATCTTCAATCAGTGTCTCTTTTTCATAATTTCACCCTCTTTCTTTGAGCTCATTCATGTTTATACTGTATAGTTGTGTTTAATGCCAAAACCCCAGAGGAAAAATATGATGTCAAGGCCATTTGACCTGTAAAGCTAATCTAGCATGATTTGCCTTGGTGACAAATGAGTTCCTTTGATTGCACTGAAGATGCAACAACCTTTACCCAAAGATTTTCCCTTTTATACAGAGTTATAATGCATCAGTACATAGAAGAAGTCAGGCAGAAAGTGGCATCTGCAACACATGATTGGATGTTACATGAGGCTTGTGTCATCTTGGGTTTGGAGAAAGAAACAGAGGGTGTCCTTTTATGCTTCGGTAAGTCATAAAAAAAAAAAAAAAAACCACTAACAAAACATATAAAACGCTGGGGGGTAATATAATTTAGGAATTTGGTATTTAAGAAGCAACAAAAATAAGCATACATAGAATACAGCATCCCATTAAATGGAACTTATGAAAGGAAATCAAATGATTAATAACATTTATTGATTACAGTAGTTACTATTTGATTAATAAGCATTAATAATGAACATAATTCCCTCTATATTGTAAAATACATTTTCAGGACCCTTTGAAAAACAAAACATACAAATACATTTGTTACAACAGATTTAATAATCCACTACTGCAATGTGCGTTGGTGTGGTTGATTGTTGAACTTGCCATGTAACAGAAAAAAACTTCAGGTTGAATCCAAAGACAAAAACACATAAAAGTAAGTAAAACAAGTTTCAAGGGAGTTGTAGAGTAGTAAACATTTCACTATTGAATTTTAATGTTGAAGTTATGGCACAATAAAAAAATAAACTCTGGAAAAAACTTTTTATGAATAAGCTTATAGCATAATTTAAAGCTCCTGAGATTGATGTGTGCTTGGTATTGCCAAAAATGAGAACACAATCTAGCGTACTGTAGAAAACACTCATGCAGCAGAACAGTCAGTCAACTATCAGCCATGTGCAGCATAGCCCCGGATATGGTTTTCCCTTCTGAAAAAAAGAAACCTTTTCCTATCTATTTGACTACATCTGCAAGACGCAGAATAACTATGGTTTCATTACAGAAGTTGAGTGGAAAAGATGATTTCCATCATGTGAATTACAGCTGAAGAACTCTGTGAAAGTCTCTGAAAATACATTTACTTAGCGGAGATTTAAATTAAAAAAAAAAAAAAAAAACTGACAAGAAGACTTTAATGAGATATGTCTGACATCAAAAAGGGCTTTAAAGTAAGATGAGACACCAGAATATGAGAACATAAAAAGGTTTTCATCTTAAAATGATATGTGTGCCTCTTGACGATAAGCCACCTGTGCTTGCAACATGTCTGCAATGAAAGAAAGAATATTGTGCAGAATCAAAGGCATTAGACAATCAGTTTCTTTATACATGTTGCTGATCTTTTAAACGTTTAAAGGATCCATGAAAACTACATACAATAATGCAAGGTCACAATGAACGCAGAAATATGCAGACTTTAAATCATCGCTCAAGATTCATGTCAGTAGCTTTGTTTTTATGCTTTTACCTTTCATTACCCACCCTTGACCTCTTATCTTGCATTGTGTACTCCGTTGTTCATTATTTACCCTGCATAAAAGAACTTGAAAACACGTTTAATGCTGTGGAAAGTGACATGCTAATAAAAATGACACTTGTTATTACGGTGATCAAAAGAATTACTTCTAAAGCATTGTCATTCCACACGAAACAAAAACAATTCTCATGTGTCTTCGCACTCTCCATTCTCCTGTATCTAACTTAATTTCCTTGCTATTTAGAAATAGAAAGTGTTCCACTCATAGCGGAGAGCAATGCTTTAAACTTTTATCAATTCATGATTTACACAGTTCTCACATCATATCATTAATTTATTGCTAGGTACAGGTGACCATGGTGCAGTGTTGTCTCACGTGAAATAGGGATATAAAGGTCAGGCTCATATATATATATATATATATATATATATATATATATATGAGCCTGTCTGTCTGTCTGTCTGTCTGTCTGTGCGTGCGTGTGTGTGTGTATACACACATGATCAAAGAATTTACATTTTGCACTGTTGGAGCTTAAGAAGGTTCTAAGTAGAGTTTTTAAAATGCAAAAAGAAGAAAAGGGAGTGAGACAAAAAAAAATTCAACTGAGTAAGCAATTTACTGAAAACAATACTTGAACTGAAATAGGCTGTTCATCAGGAGATCAAAAGGTTAAGACCACAGCCTTTAAAAGCCAAAATCTGTGCAAAAATGTGGATTCAATGTCATTTTCTGTCAGGTATTCACACTGTCATGACCTCCTGATGGCAAAGGCGAAAAAGCATTCTTCTGCTTATTTGGGTCCAGGTTGCGGGGGCAGTAGCCTCAATAGAGGAGCCCAGACAGCCCTCTCCAAGCCACTTTCACCAGCTCCCCTGGGGGTATCCCAAGGCCTTCTCAGGCCAGCCCCAGCCATTGGCCCCAAGGTCTTCTCCTCTTCCTCTCTCTCTCTCTCTCTCTCTCTCTCTCTCTCTCTCTCTCTCTCTCTCTCTCTCTCTCTCTCTCTCTCTATATATATATATATATATATATATATATATTTATATATACTAAATTTTCAGTTACGTTCATTTTCGGTTTTGAAAGCCACGGTTCGTTTTTTTTTGTTTGGTACAGGAAGAAAGAAAACCCCTCAAAATGTCTTTAATACATTTATGAGTTTTTGAAAAATTTCCCCCCAATTTTTGGACATAATATAGTATATATAAAACCAGGAATATAATTCTGCTGCTATAAATTATATAGAAAATAAAATGATTATTAATATTACTAAATGTATTTTAAACATTAGTATTGCACTTTTCCCTGACAGGGAGTTTTGAACAAACAACAAAAATCAAATCACAGTTCTATCAGTTCACAATCTGCATAAAAATACCTAAAAAATTCCATATGAAATGCAACATTAACAAGAGGACAAACTGGTATTCTCTTTAAATAAACTGAAGAGCAACTTTGACAACAAAAAAATAACCAAATTATTTATTTTAGGACAGATAAACTGTTTAGGACACTTTGTGTACGTGTGCGCGTGCGTGCAGGGTGCGATTTGTCTTGGGGATGTTTTTGTTTTTGTTTCTTTTTTTTGGTCGGAGCTGGGGGAGTGAGGGGGTCCACAACTAACGTAACTAACGCTGGCGTGAAACGAAAGTGAAACTTTATATTCTTTCAACGTCCAACTCCGGGTTCTATTCCTCTGTTATACAGCGTGTGTGTGTGTGTGTGTGAGAGAGAGAGAGAGAGAGAGAGAGCTAGTGTAAGTGTTTTAGAACTACCGTAGTTCATAGGCGGTAAACAACGTCCGTCTTATTAACGTCTGTTTCCCCATTGTTGTCTTTCACCAGGACCTGAACTGATCCCAAACTGGACTGCAATGATGGTGGAGGGTCTCCAGTCTCCTCCTTCCAGGTTCACATCATATTTGTTGTTGTTGTTTTTGTTTTTCTTACCTTATATCATCTGCTATTTCGTATTTTGGATCAATGTGCGCGTCCTTCAATATGTCCGTGTGGAACTTGCGCAGATTTAAAGTTCCGCATCAAACAACGTCTTTCGTTCCTTTTTCTTTCTGAACCGAACAGGTGTGTACCGAAATGGTTCGGTTCAGTACGTGTACCATTACAGGCCTTATATATATGTGTATGTGTGTGTGTGTGTGTGTGTGTGTGTATATATATATATATATATATATATATATATATACACACACACACACACACACACACAATACATATATATACACACACACACACACAATATATATATATACACACACACACACACACACATATATATAATGTCTTTTTTAAAACAATGCCTTTTTTGAACTCTACAGCTACCTGAAAGAGTATTTTACTTACATTAAATGAAGACCTTATGAAGTAGCTTATATAAACAGCCACAAGGCAGAATATTATTCCCTTATCTTTAAAGATAAGATATCTTCCCTTGCTCATCCACTCCTTCCTCTCAACACAGCATTCACATTTCTTAGATTCCTTTCTGTAATTTCCCTTGATATCCATTCTGTTCTTCTAACGTTCAGTGTTTCTGGCTAACTTCAATGAATCCACAAATAATGCTATCCCCACATTTGTGTCCCTACACCTCCTGTGATCCCAAATCGTAGACCTATGTTCCAAAAATACACAGACTGGCCATAAAATAAAACCGCTACCTGATTTAGTAAATAGTTAAGATTCTTCCATTGCAGGGATTAATGTTGTAGCTTTATTGAACCCAAACTGATGCAGTAAGTAACTTCTCAAACTGCAACTATGCCAGAAGATATTTACTGTAGTCATGAAAAAGATGTGACCCTGTTTCAGAGGATTCACATTTTTGGTCTGCATCAAGCAAAGAAAACAACTAAGGGGATGCTGAAACTGCTAGAACTTGGCTAAACACTCCCTGACGTTATCAAAACCTGGAGTGATAGTGGTGAAGTGTCACATGTGGTCATAAAAAAATCTTAAAGATCCCTAAAATGTTTGAAGTCAAATCATGAAAAATCAACATTAGAACTCATGGCTATGTTTAATAGTGAAAGAAAGAGCATTTCCACATTGTCACTGTCGGGTGGAAACCTAACAAGTCTATTTTTGGGTCTCTTTTTATGACATAAAACAATTCTATTGGTCAGCCTTCACGTTGGCCTGATGGTTTTAGAAATCTTTGACCAATGAAAATGAATGACAAGGATGAGACAGCGTTGCTTGGCTTAGTGGACAGGACATTTACATTTACTACTACTCCTAAGTCATACACTCCAATTCCACAAACCCCTGCAGCCTCTTCTCCACATTTGCTCAGCTTACCAAACCCATGGACAACATCTCCTCCACATTCTCTGCAGAAAAATGCAATAACTACCTGTCATTTTTCCACTCCAAAATTCAAACCATACATACCACACTTAACTCCTCTCTCTCCACTCACTCTCCCCCAGAATCTGGCCTCAACTCACCCTCAAACCACATTCTTTCCTCCTTTGCCCCCTTATCCCTCTCTGACACCACCAAACTCCTCTCCACCATGAAATCAACAACCTGCCACCTTGATCCTATGCCTTCTCCACTCCTAAAAGCCTGCATCCCCACTATCAGCCCACTCATCAGTAACATCATAAACACCTCCCTCAGCTCTGGAACCCTCCCTACCACTCTTAGCCACAATTACACCCCTTCTGAAAAAACCTGGCCTGGACCCTGTCAACCTGGACAATTTTAGACCCATCTCCAATCTCCCTCTACTCTCCAAAATACTAGAACATGCCATTATCTCCCAACTCCAACAACATCTTCTCAACTTCCAGCTTTTTGAAACATTCCAATCTGGTTTTTGCCCCCACTGAAACAGCCCTCCTGAAAGTCTCTAATGATGTCCTCCTCGCCGCTGACTCTGGTTCCCTTTCCATCCTCCTCCTCCTTGACCTCAGTGCTGCATTTGACACTATCGACCACACCATCCTCCTCAACCGTCTACAATCCATTGGCACAGCACTCTCCTGGCTCTCCTCCTACCTCTCTGGCCACCATCACTACGTCTCCATCAACAACGTCCAATCTCACACCTTCCCACAACCGGTGTCCCCCAAGGTTTGGTGCTGGGGCCCTCCTGTTCATCATCTACATGTTACACCTCGGACAAATCATCCATCACCATGGATTTCATTTCCATTGCTATGCCAACGATATCCAGGTTTACATCTCCACCAAATCCATGTCTCCAGTTATTGTCCCCACCATCACATGTTAATACTGATTTTAATACTGACCATAAGTCTCCTGTTAGTTTATAAGACACCTATGATAGCTCTTCAGTTTTCATTCTCTTTCTAACCACAAGCCTAGATATGAGTGTTTCCTGTCAGTCAGTTTCTCAATTCTGCATGTTTTGTAAGCTACTTTATCTCTAATGATACCACAGGATACAGCATAACCCAACTCCCTAAAACTTCCCAGGACAACTCCAGGGTCTTTCATTCTGTCTGTTTTTATCTTATTTTCTTTCTTCTGCTTAGCGACAGCATCATACATCATATTAACCAATCACAATTAAGCTTAGCGCAGGCTACTATAAGTTAGACTGACTTCCTAGACAGGTCAGAACTGACTTCTGAGAGAGGGCAAAACTTTGTCTGTCAGTTTCTCACTTGTGCACAATAAAGGAAGGCCTGATTGACAACCAATCCATTCTCCATGAATTTCTTTGTCGTTTACGCCTCCACAACACACACACCGTCAGACTGATATCAAAACCTGGATGGATCATAATTTCCTCAAACTCAACAGCAACAAAAAAAAAAAAAAAAACAAAAAACTTCTCATCACTGGTCCCAAAGCTCTCCTCCCCTCAGCTCAGAACATCTCCCTCTTCACTGATGGTCACACAGTTACCCCCTCCCCTTCTGTACGCAACCTCAGTTTTATCATTTTATCATCACCCTCCCATTCAAAACGCACGTAAGTGGCATCACAAAAACATCCTTTTTCTACCTCTGAAGCATCGTCCGTCTCCGCCCCTCCCTCTCACAATCCACAGCTGAAATACTTATTCATGCATTCATCACCTCCAGACTTGATTACTGCAATAGCCTCCTGTATTGTCTCCCCTCCTTCCATCTCCAAAAACTGCAATATATCCAGAATTCTGCCGCCCGCCTCCTCACTCGCACCCACTTCAGAGACCACATCACCCCCATTCTCAAACAACTCCACTGAGATCAGTTAAGTGACCATTTTTGTTTGTCTTTTTTTCTTTTTCTGTACCATTTTAGGTGGTATGGCACTTAATGTTTTAACTGAACTTTGACTGTTGGTCTGTTTATTTTTGGCCAAGGATATTTATTTATCACTTTACTACTCTTCTGGAATGTACTTGAAAGTACTGTTTATTTACAAAACAAACATGTTTACCAGTATATATCAAGTAATAAACAGGATTTGGTGATTTAAACTTACGTATGTGTCTGTTTATTGATTTAGTAATCTACCCAAATCTGTTTAAATTGGAAAATGTTGCTTCCAGTGTCAAATATTGGTATGCAATTAAAATAGGATTAATTATGATTAATTCATTACAAAGTCACTAATTATTTAGATTAATTTTTTTACTCGAGTCCCACAACTACTTAAGACATTGACATTCATGGCCTTATCACAAAGACAAATACGATCCACCTCTGGCTGTCCAGTGTATTTTTGTTTGCATCTGTCATGTATGACCCATATAATATCAATAATACCAGAAAATAAAAATTTTTGAGCAGATTTGCTTCTCTGTTTTGCCTGCAAAGTGTCTCCTTGCTGCTAGTGATAATGGTTATACCTATGTATCTAGTAAACTGTAATTGTTTTGGAGGCTTTTTGAACTAATTTGAGCTGCTCACACGTTCATATCATAACAGAGTAAAGCTGACCTCATACCTTTCACTAATTCCATTGGCTGGATTCCCTTAAGTGTGGGCATATTTAGTTGTGAGGGTGTTTTCCTTGTATCAACACAATATTAGTGTCTAACTGTGGGCTATATTCATTTGAGGCTAATAATAATGAGTTGAAAATCTCTAAATCCTTAGATTAAAGATGGCAGATTGCTGTGGATATGTTGATGTGGTGTTTTCTGTCCACTCCTTGTTAAGAATAATTTGCTAATGATAATTAAGCAAGGAGACATAGCTTTGTTTCAGAGGATTAACCCTTGTCACTGCTCAGTTCCCTCAAACAGCAATCTTTATCACCAAATATAACTGCTACGCTATTTACTACAAATGTCCCATCCCCTAAGTATCTCTGACTAAACAGTAACATTTATCTGTTGATAAATTAGTCTTTCCCATTCTGCTAGTGCCGTTCACAGGATATTTTCTCATAAACACACCATGTTTTTGTTCTATTGTAGGCTACACATCAATAAAAGAGGTTCTATTCTATCAGGAGTTGCTCCATTTAGCCAGGAAAAACCCATGTTCCAGAAAATTTAGAAGCTTATTAGGATACAAGAGCAGTATAAAAACAAGAATTCGTATTGTTTGGACATTTTTTCTGCACTATTGCTGTGAAAATTCAATAAAAAATACCTGAAGACAAAAAAAGAACACATGAGCAGATTTTTCAACAGGAAGTACTATACTGTAACGCCTTATGTGAAAGTGCAAGATATTAAAAAATTCATAGAAGAAAAAGGAAATAAGTAATAACAAGGAAATAGCACAACAGCACATGACACACAAATCCAAAACATGGTTCTAAGTATTGATTTCCATAATGTAGTTACTGATTTATAGTGCTTTTTTAAATTTTATCTGTTAGAAATAGTAAAGTGACTGCATTAGAATGGATGATACTGCACAAGTGACAGCTAATCTTGTTTTAGCGTGGGTCCAACTGAAGGTCCTTTCAAGAGATACTTGACCTTAACACTGCATTTGATACTAAATCACAAGATCTTAATTGGCCATCAGAGAGTGTTTCAGGGTTTTACAGACACTGCTCTTAATTGGCTAATGTTATATCTCCCAGACAGACAGACATACAGATAGACGAACAGGCAGCTCACTCTCTCTGACGCTCCTGGCTGTCTCTGCATCCTTGTAAGCTCGGTTAAAGAAATAAAATGTTATGGTCCAGAGAAGTTAAAGTCTTTTTAATTCTCACTCATATGCTTAACTTGGTTGTATAAGTCCTTTTCACTATGCTGGGGACATGTCCTTATATGCATCACTTCCATGAGACCTCAAAGAAGTAAATAAATTGTCATATTCCAGTATGATGACTGCAAAGCAGACTGGTGAATCAGCTGGACAGTGGTATGGAATGACAGTAATAATTTCTGACTTTCAGACAGCATGCAGACACCATGCAGAAGTTGATTGAATGAGCGTAATTATGCAGGAGTGGGTAATTTATCCTCATTACCACAGGCATCCCTCTCATGGCCTCGGCTCCGTAATTATTATGTGTATTTAATCTTCAGTTTGATGGTTTCACCTGAGTGTCCCCTCAATAGAACTAACAGTATGTTGTGCTAAGCAGGTATTGATAGGAAACAGAGAGGCTGAGTCTGTGAGAAAAGAACCATTTTGTTCAGATGTTTCAGGCCTGTTTGATCTCACTCTGAAGGCATTAAAAAGGATTGGTGGTAATTTTCCCACTTTGCTTCTCATACATTTCACACCAGATATATCTGATTACAAACAATAAGCTCCCAGTACAGTCATGGCACCGTACTGACCAAATGGGAATAATAGATAGCAGAAGAAAAGCATTACCGCCCCCAACACACACACACACACACACACACACACACCCATCCCCCCCAAAAAACCAGTGGTGTCAAACTGATTTTGTGGTTTGGCTTAGGAAGGTTTTTGAAAGTAATCTGGAAAAAGCGCACTCATGCAGCACATAAAAAGAAGAAACTGATCGAAAAGAACCTTTTCATGGTTTTCTAAATCTCCCTTTCACCCATTGTCCTAAACAATACTGCGTGACGTCAGCATGAGATTATTTCCTCAATTTCCCTCGCTGATAATTAGCTTCCAACAGAGTGACCATTCTATTTAGTTTCTGATTAAAAATGACTCCCTTAACGGCCACTTGGATGTTAATTGATGTCACTTATTCTCAACTTGATAATTTGGCTGAGAGTAAGTGATTATTTTACATTTGTATATTTTAAGAGTGAACCCCTTTTTTAACAAATGGACACATATGTGAGTACCATCTACTGATCTAAAATTTAGAATACCTGTTAATCCACTAATCCTATCAATACATGTTAATAATTGATGTCAAATACAGTTTGTCATCTTTTCATGGTCATCAGATATGACCCATTTGAACATCCAGAGGTTCCGTAGTGAACGTGGAAACACCATCGTCTTCTACAACATTGATTCACCAGTAAAACCCATCGAATCTGATAAATAACAGCCGTTGTACACACTTGTTTTATGTTCAGTTAATGATATATTTGATTGAAAAAGTCATTTTTTTTCTTCTGTTTTCTCTTCTTTTTGTATAATAACCCTCAAGTATTTGTAGTTGTAGTATTAACAGTTATGGACTTTTGTTCTGGTTATTGGCATTTATACTCACACCATCTGATCTAGTTTTTGACAGTTCAAGTTTAGTTTGCTGTGCATAAGTTGTTTCAATGTGCCTCATCCTACTTCCCCCCCTTCTCCCCTTCTACCCTTCTCCCCCAGTCTCTCTCTCACACTCATTTTCTCTTCCTTTACCCTCTTTCTTTAACCCCAAATGGTCAAGGCAGACGGCCGTCCTTCAGGAGTCAGGGTCTGCTCGAGGTTTCTGCCTGTTAAAAGGAAGTTTTTCCTCACCACTGTCACCAGTCACAAGTATGTGCTGCTGGAGGATTCTGTTGGGTTTCTGTAAATTGGCTTGAGAGTCTGGTTTTGACTGGCTCTATATGTAAAGTGTCATGGCATAACTTTTGTTATGATTTGGCACTGTATAAATAAAATTTGACTGATTGATTGATTGAAGTTTAATCTGAGCTTTTGAGAACATCTTTCTGTACATGAAAATTTTGAAAATTCCTGATTTTCACTGGGAAAAAAAATGCAAAATACACAGGATAATATTATAATAAAGGGTGACAAATCCCTTATGAAATGTTAAATGTAGAGAAAAAAAATCAGGTAACGCTTTATAAGAAGTACACACTATGAAGCATTAGTTAAGCATTAATAAATACTGAATCCATCATTTATAAAGCATATTTCTGACATGAATACTTATTAGTATATGGTTTATAAGCACAGTTATAAATGTTTTACTCATCATGAATAAGCTCATTAGTTAAGCATTAATAAATACTGAATTAATCATTTATAAAGCATATTTCTGACATGGATGCTCTTTAGTGTATGGTTTATAAGCACAGTTATAAATGTTTTACTCGTCATTAATAAGCACATTAGTTAAGCATTAATAAATACTGAATTCATCATTTATAAAGCATATTTCTGACATGAATACTCATTAGTAAAGACAAACCGGCAGCCTTTGGACTGGTATGGACAGGTGGACAAGGGCAATTCACCAACAATTAATAATTTAATTGAACAAATTCTTATTGACAATTAATCGTTAGTCGATTAATTGTTTACATCCCTAGTTATAAATCTTTTACTCATCATTAATAGGCACATTAGTTAAGCATTAATAAATGAATTCATCATTTATACAGCATAATTCTGACATGAATGCTTATTACCATATGGTTTATAAGCACAGTTATAAATGTTTTACTCATCATTAATAAGCTCATCTACAATAAGCTTAATGATTGTATTTTCATAATTTATAAATTATGGATTCAGCATTTAAAGATTTAGTATTGCATCACTTACAAACCAGTTATAACACATTTATGCTTACATATACACTATTCAGACATGTACTAATGGTTAGTGAATATGTTAGTAGGTATTTTATACTAACTCACAAATTTCTTTTCCAATATATGTCCTATAAACAGTTATTAATACTGGAATCCATTATTTCAGGTAGTTATAAAGCTCTTACTACTCATTAAGTAAGTATATAGTGTGAGCTCATCTACAGTGTGCACTATCTATGCCATCTAAAGCATTTACAAATGAGATTTAAAGGTTGGCAATGTCTAAAGACTTACAAAAATTTCAGTTATTCTAGCAAAGGAATGACACAGCACAAGGGATTATCAAACAAACTGCAATAATATTTATTGCAACTTCTCACAAGTGTAAACATGGCTCAATAAAAACTCCCTAACACCAACAGCAGATCACAGAGGTTTCAAGTACTAAATACAAAAAGAACTAAGTAAATACAATTTTTAATGAAAAAAACATAATATTTTTTATTAACAAAAAATAAAGTCAGAAAATCTGTCAGTGTCACAATTCAATATAATTCTAAACTTCAAAAGTCTCAATATTATCTCAATATTATGAAAAAGATAAAATAAACTCAACACATGGTAAAACAATACAAATTAAATCTTTATGAAAAATTGTCATAAAATCTTCCACAATGTCAATATTCAACATGAACTTCTTTTTTCTGTCTTTTAAACATTTCAGATTAGTGATTTAACATTATAGCTCTCGGTGTTTCAGGGGAAGCAGCTTTCCAGAAACTTGTTGGATTCAACTGTGTCCACTGTTCCTGGATCCTATTATATTGAAGTGGCACACTGTGCAGCAAACACACTGAGTTTCACCTGACGATTCAGTTTCATAAAAAGTTCCTCATATTTGCAGGGTGCAGCCATGAGCTGCTCCACAATTAAAGCCGTGACAACAACCGTGTTTCAGTCCACCCCAAAACACTTGAAAGCAGCAGACATGGTCCCTCCTTGACTGAACAGGCTGAGAATTTCTTTGTACTTGTATTTTTTTTTGTATTTTTTTGTACTTTGGGATACCACCTGATCTGAATTTTGGGCTGCAATTCAGAGGACAAACAATTACTGTTATTCATAGTAAAATGGTTGCATTCGCACTGGGTTCTTTAAACTAAATAATCTTTTATGGTATGGTATTATGGTACCTTTATTATTAATATACACTCTTATTTAATGTTACAAAAATGAACAAAGATACTCTCTTAACACAACATCAGTAACAGTTTACTACAAAAACTTAAATAGGTAGACTGAATAATATACAAATTGGGTTTCAGCTTTGGCACACTTTCCTGTTAATTTAAACAAAAGTACACTTTCATCAAGATTTCAAAATCCAAACATTACTTCACTGTATATGAATACATTTCAAACACTAAAAAGATATTAAAAACTCACATTATCAGTTCCCAAATTCTCAATAGAGCTTAACGTGTACACTAGCATTAACGTGAAAAAACAAAAACAAAAAACAAAACAAAACTACAGGCTCCTCTGATGACAAACCCAACAATCATCAGATATGTGACAAAACAGAAACAAGAAAATACAATAACAGTTCTACAATTTTAAATCATGTAAACTATGGGCCCAAATGAAAAGCTATAGTCGGCAAAGTAAAGGAAAAAAATCCATTCAGACAGGCCTCTTAGTAGCTGTAGGAAACTTTGCAAACTGTGTTAGCAAAGGAACATACTCACCAGAAGTGCCGCTGGCAGCCGCTTCAAGGTATGTACACTGGTTTTTTTTTTTTTTTTTTCCCGCCTATTTCTTGCAATTCAGTCAGACTTTTCCAAAATCTTGGCTAGACTCTGCTAAACGTTGACCCCGCAAGTCTTCTCCTCCTACCTGGAACCGGTCTGGTAGTACTTCCAGCACCAACACATATACCTATGGATGACGGAGGGGAAGCAGATATTCCTTTGTCCCACCTTGATGATGTATTGAAAGCGGGACTGCGGTAGCTCAAGCGGGAAGTCATCATAGCAGTTTAATGCATTATTTTGTGTGGAAAAACAATGAGCAGATTCACCCAACCTGAAGAAACTTATTAATCAGGAGAGCTCAAAATGAAACGCCCTGAATCACATGTTGAGTTTATTTTAATGCAGTTTGTTTGATAATCCCTTGTGCTGTGTCGTTCCTTTGTTAGAATACCTGAAACTTTTGTGAGTCTTTAGACATTGCCAACCTATAAATCTCATTCGTAAATGCTTTAGATGGCATAGATAGTGCACACTGTAGATGAACTCACACCATATACTTACTTAATGAGTAGTAAGTGCTTTATAACTACCTGAAATAATGGATTCCAGTATTAATAACTGTTTATAGGACATCTATTGGAAAATAAATTTGTGAGTTAGTATTAAATACCTACTAACATATTCACTAACCATTAGTACATGTCTGAATAGTGTATATGTAAGCATAAATGTGTTATAACTGGTTTGTAAGTGATGCAATACTAAATCTTTAAATGCTGAATCCATAATTTATAAATTATGAAAATACAATCATTAAGCATATTGTAGATGATCTTATTAATGATGAGTAAAACATTTATAACTGTGCTTATAAACCATATGGTAATGAGCATTCACGTTAGAAATATGCTTTATAAATGATGAATTCAGTATTTATTAATGCTTAACCAATGTGCTTATTAATGCTTAGTAAAAAATTTATACTAGAAATGTAAACAATTAATCGACTAATGATTAATTGTCAATAAGAATTTGCTCAATTAAATTATTAATTGTCACTTAATTGCCCTTGTCCACCTGTCCACACCAGACCGAAGGCTGCTGGGTTGTCCGCGCTACAACGCCGTTGCTGGGATAGCTGGTCATCGAACCGGATCATGACGCTGATGATGTTTGTGGGAGCAGTGCAACCTCCACCTAAATACATGCACAAATGCAGGGTCGGTATCAGATTGGAGCATTTTCCCTGGAGGTTGGTCCAGTTCATGGTCAGTGAGACAGAAGTTGAAAACATCCTCCAGGCCCCTGATTCGGGCCACAGGTATGTCGAGCATTTGCAAAGCTTCAGGAGGTGGGGAAAAGATAAGTGAGCAAAAAGTTTCACTTTCACTTCTACAGGGGCACGGATTGCATCGCCTGTACCTGTATAGTTTTATAAGTAGGACGGAAAGCGACGTACACGCGTGCGCAGTTACTTACTAACCAACATGCATGCATCCCCCGGTCGAACTGTGCGCGCGGGGCCGAGTACTCCCCCCCCCACCCCACCACTGTCGAAACACACGCGCGTGCAGCCCCCCCCCATTACACATGCCACAACAAATGAATTCCACAGGAAACACTGACTGTACCCAATGGTTCAATAAATCAGTCATTAAGGAACATGACATGCTTTCTTCATGAAGCATAAAAACAATATTTAGCTTTTATTCTTATAGACCCTATTGAAAAAGAAATTCAGGTTCTCAGGAAAATTGTCGCTTATCAATTAATTGTTAATCCATCGATAAGGTCAACCAACTAATGATTAATGGATTAATTGATAATTTGCATCCCTATTTATAACTGTGCTTATAAACCATATACTAATGAGCATTCATGTCAGAAATACGCTTTATAAATGATGAATTCAGTATTTATTAATGCTTAACTAATGTGCTTTTTAATGATGAGTAAAACATTTATAACTGTGCTTATAAACCATATACTAATGAGCATTCATGTCAGAAATATGCTTTATAAATGATGAATTCAGTATTTATTAATACTGAATTCAGTATTTATTAATACTAATGATTCATAGTGTGTACTTATAATAAAGTGTTATCAAAATGATTAAAGCAGCAATGGGTCTTTTTATGGGTTAAGTAACAAGCACTTGTACTTCGTGAAATGCCTGTAAAAATGGTAATAATACACTAAGCACTCTCTTAACCGTAACCATATACATCAATAACCCAAGGAAAACAAGTGTACAAAATGTCACATCAGCGTGATATTTAAAGGTTAATAAGCCTAAAACCCAAGTTGATCTGACTGTTTTAAACAGGTGGTAAATAATTAAAACATAACTGGACTCTTTTTTTCAATGTAAAGCTTCACTTCAGTATTAAAACACTTCAGCTGACCTCAGTCTCACAAATAGGGACAGTACCTTTTCTCAGGCTTGGTAACCGTTGGTAGTTTGTCATCTGTGAAGACCAAGTTGAGGGCCCGGTGTAATCTCTGCAAAACAAGAATTTATCACTACTCAAATGTTTCTCAACTAAACTGGTGAACATATATTATTGCAAGCCTGTCTGCACCTTCACTTGCAATGCAGTATAAAATCATTCGACACAATACCTCAGTGGGACCTCACTGCAGCTCCTTCCAAACCCAACTAATTTAAAGTATGCTTCAGTCTTGGATTGTACTTTGTGTGTACTTTGTGTGTGTACTTTGTGTGTGTACTTTGTGTGTACTTTGTGTGTGTAGGTGTGTGTGTGTGTGTGTGTGTGTGTGTGTAAGTTCAGTACCTGGCTAGTGTGCAGCCAGTATTTGAAGCGTGGCTCCTTGACCCTGGGGATGACCAGCTTGTATACAATGTGCTCTGCTATTGTGGTCAGGAGAGATAAGGCCACACCCACACACAGCATCACAAACAGACCGGAGAAGTGTTTTATACCCATCTGCAGCGTCTGGAGAGAGGCAGGGTGAACGATGGGGAAAGGAAAAAAAAAAAAACATGAGAGGACAGAAGTGAATCCCATGACACAAAACATTTTACTTCTTAAACATGTATATTTAATTATTGAAATTCCCATTTTCTCTGTGTATAAATAATGTATAAGCAGTATTATGCAAAATAAGTTCAATGCATTGCTTGTCAGCAAGTTCAGTTATTCTCATTATATTTTCCTTTGTTTTTGTTATTTGCAATAATGTCACACTTTATAAAACTTGTCCTCATATGTCATTTGTATTGAAAAAAAATCTAATTAAAAACTCTGGTTGGGAATCCTTATCACATTAGAGCAGATGTTGTTGGAGTTGTAGGTGTGGCAGTAGCGTTTGGTCAGCGTCGGCAAAACTGCTTACGCCTGTCAACACTTTCATGATACCACCAGCATATTTTAATGTTTCTGTAGTTCCGTTACTGCCCATGACTTGTTTGAACTCATTGATGTATTCAGTGAAGTCACAAGTTCCTATTGTCTCAATTTGAGTTTAGCTGACCTCCCAGGCGTCACTGGCTCCCATTGTTTTAAAAATTTCATTAAAAAACAGCTCGCCTGGACAAAACACTGCATTGACAATGCAATGCATCATGTATTTAAAAAAGAAAAACCAAAAAATTCATAGTTTGACTTTAGAACACCATAAGCTGCAATTGTGTTAAAAACCTGTTCAACTATAAATAAATGCTTTTGAGACTATTTCAGTGTTTTTCAACCTTGGGATCGGGACCCCATGTGGAGTCACCTGGAATTCAAATGGGGTCACCTGAAATTTCTAGTAATTGATGAAAATTAAAAAAAAACAACAACAACAACAACATATATATATATATATATATATATATATATATATATATATATATATATATAGATAGATAGATAGATAGATAGATAGATATACAGGGTGGGGAAGCAAAATTTACAATATTTTGAGGCAGGGATTGAAAGACAGTGTATGACCAATTAGTTTATTGAAAGTCATGAGAATTTATTTGCCACAAGAAAATTTACATAATAGAAAATGTTTTTATTCTGTGTCCTCCTTCTTTCTCAATAACTGCCTTCAGACACTTCCTGAAACTTGCGCAAGTGTTCCTCAAAGATTTGGGTGACAACTTCTCCCATTCTTCTTTAATAGTATCTTCCAGACTTTCTCGTAATAGTTTTGCTCATAGTCATTCTCTTCTTTACATTATAAACAGTCTTTATGGACACTCCAACTATTTTTGAAATCTCCTTTGGTGTGACGAGTGCATTCAGCAAATCACACACTCTTTGACGTTTGCTTTCCTAATTACTCATATGGGCAAAAGTTTCTGAAAAGGTATGGATAATAGTGTTAGGTATGATTATGACATCAATATATGTTTGGTTTCAAAACAATTGACGTGCCTGCTGAGAAAAAAAAAACCTAAATGTTCATTGTAAATTTTGCTTCCCCACCCTGTATATATATATATATATATATATATATATATATATATATATATATATATATATATATATATATATATATATCGTGAGTTCATAGAGACAATCACAATACATAAAAGACATGACAAACTGTGAGTTTGAAACTGAAGCCCTGTGGTACTGTTTATCTGTCAGATGTTTATTGTGGTCAGTTTCCGATGCTGCAGCTCTTTCATAATTCATACTTTGAGTTATTGTTTGTTCAATATTAATTGTCAGCTTTGTAAATCCAACCTGGACTGACTGTTACATATCCTGACCAAGGAAAATAAAATTCTCCCTTTGTGCAGTAATCTACACCTGGCTTTTCTGCCTCTGTCCACAATAATATACATTATATAGCCTAAATGTCGTCTAAAATTAATGTTTATTTGCAAAAACAAATTAATTTTAGCAAAAAAAAAAAAGTCTCCGTTTTGAATGTCTGGGGTCACCAGAAATTTGTGATGGGTCACAAGCCAATAAAGGCTGGGAACCACTGGACTATTTCTTACTTTTAACTGAGCTTTAAAATGTGTTTTACCACTTCACTGTTGCCCTAAGCAAACAACACAGGGCTGGATCCACTAAAGGTTTGTGTGTATTAAAACGTGTGCAGACTTATTGCACATGCAAAAAATGTACAAACTGATTTACTAACAGTCCACACTAAAGGCCTGATTTATTGCACATGCAAAAAATATACAAACTGATTTACTAACAGTCCGCACTAAAGGCCTGATTTACTAAGATTGCAAATAGCAGGTGCAAATGTGCTTGCTCGTGCTAAAAAATGCATGTGCTATTGATTTGCATGTCACGGGTGATCAACTAAGATTGCCTGCACAAATGACAACAGGTGCAAAGTCTTAGAGACTACCCTATTCAAATGTGGATTTTTACATGCGCTACTGGTTGTAATCATGGAGACAGTGTGCTGTAATAAAAACTGTTCTGGGATACCCCTGTACTCATGAATATGAAGTTGCTCTTTTTCCACACCGAGGGGTAGATGTGTATTTCTCTGTTGTTGTTTGTCAGTGGTAAAGTCTATTATTGGTGAAATAAATAGCTTCTCTCTGTATGTCACTTTGTATGGTGAATGAAAACTTTCAAGCCCGTGGACATGATAGAAAACCCTCCACATCAGTGTTTACATAGCCGGTTCAGGAGTCCAGTCACAACACCGTGGACAGTGCTGTGTGTGTATGTATGTGTGTGTGTGTGCAGCGTGTCCTTTTCGGTCTCCCCTGCGAGAGAGAGAGAGAGTGAGAGAGACACACCTCTCAGAAGTTGGGTCCTGGCCTAAAATGGGGGGACATATGTCTCAATTTTTTTTTTTTTTTCTTCCGTCATTCCATAAATGTTGATGTGAGCAGAACAGATTGGTTCTCTGTGTTGCCTTTGATTGTGCCTATGCCGCCTCCTCGCCACAACAACTGCAGCCCGTTTTGCACAAAGCTATGCCAGTTAAAACCTGCCTTTCAGATGTGCTAAACATAGACACAAAATCAGCCACCGCAGTCAGTTTCAGGTTTGGTAAATCACATTGCGCACGCTAAATAAATATTTGCATCTGTAGAAGCCAATAACGTAATAACGACCCATAACGTAATAAATTTGCCATTTTTAAAATGTAATAGGCCAATAACGTAATAAATGACCAATAATGTAATAAAAGACCTGAACTGATAACGTAATAACTTTTGACCAATAACGTAATAACTTATTATGTAATCAGTAGATTATTACGTTACTGGCCTGATAAAAAAAAAAATTCTTTAAAAATGTAATAACTGAGCCAATAACGTAATAATATATTAATATCACTGTATTTAAGTTTCATTTATGAGATATAACTGTGAAAAAATACCCCCCCTCCCCCCGCCCCCCCATGTATTTGTCTATTTAACTTGATAGTTAAAATGATCTCTAGTCCTGTCTGCTGCTCCTTAACCTTTCAAACTATCTCCAAATGAAATGGAAGCACATGTTTACAAACATAGACAATGGTATGATATGAAATATGTATGACATTTGTGACATGTAAGAAGATAGTTTTTTTTTTTTTTTCCACTGTTAACCCTGTAAAGCCTGAACCATTAAATCATTGACAGAAAATTCCAATTCTTTAAAACTGGAGCCTTTATTGGTCCCTCTGAAAAAAATAAAAAATAAAAAAAATAAAACTTTAATTTCCATGTATGAGTTTCAGTTTGTATCATATCTGATACATTGCATCTTAATGCTCAAATATTATTATTTTTGAACAAACAAAAACATAATATAACACCAACATATCTAACAAATAGGTAATTCCAAACATACATAAAAACATTTTCCAGTGCTATCATGCAGCAATGAGAAATCCACCAGCGGAACTGGCAGTGGAAGTCTGGAAGACAAAACAATTCAGTTATTTTTACTAATTTTGTGGTTCCCAAACTTCTTATTTTGCATGGTGGGAGGCCTGAAAACAGTTCCTGTCCTTGTTCAGAAAGAGATGCACTCAACATTTCTAACTGTTCACATGCAAGCTTATAATCATATCATTATAATCATAGCATAATTATTTTCAACGCTCCTTCAACCCTGTATTTTTTTGCCATCTAAAAACACGTGCACACACAAAACACTGGTTAATGTGTATTTTTTCTCTGAATTGGTCAGTTTTTAGTGAAAATCAGTGAGAAAAAGGAAGTTACTAGCAATGGTACAATGGCAACACCCACCTAGTCATCAATCATCAAAATAATATTAAAAAAATATTAAACATTAAAATGATAAAACTGATTAAAAGAATCTTAAGATATATATATTAAATTTAACTATGAAACCTTTGAGTGGATAAAACAGAGGCATTAGCTAAAAGCCAAATTAAAAAGGTGGGTCTTGAGCCTGGTTTAAAAAACTTCTACATTCTCTGCGGCCCTGAGGTTCCCTGGCAGGCTGTTCCAAAGGCGAGGAGCATAATGCTGAAAAGCTGCCTCGCCATGAGTTTTTGTGTTAGCTTTTGGAACTGTTAAAAGACCAGTGCCAGAGGACCTCAGGGTCTGCGAGGGTTCATAAGGTAAAAGCAAGTCTAAAAGATAAGAAGGCGCAAGACCATTAAGACATTTAAAGACTATTAAAAGGACCTTAAAATCAATCCTGAAACACACGGGTGTCATGTCGGCTTCCAGACTTTGTCTGGATTTGTCTGTCTTTTATGTTGTCTGTCATTTTTTGTCACTTCCTGTTTTATTTTGTTAAGTTTCCCTCATGTGTCTTGTCTGGTGTCTTTACTTCCCTTTCCTGATTGTTTCACCTGCGTTGATTACCTGACTCCACCCTGATTGTTGCCACCTGTGTCCAATTGTCTTCCCTCCCTCTTGTGTATTTAAACCCTGTGTCTTCCCCTGTTTGTTTGCCAGTTTGTGTTCTACACTCGTTGTGCTCACTAACCAGCGTTTTGGATCCTGTCAGTCTGTCTGCCCGTTTTGACCCGTTTCGTCTCTCGACCACCGATTCTGCCCGTTCCTGTTTTTGCCCGCACGTCTTCGACCTGGTTCGTACCCGACTCTGATTCTGCCTACTCCCCTTGTTACCTCAGCCTCCACCGATTACCTGTGTTTCGACCCTACGCCTGGATTACGGACTGTGAGTTTTGCCTGTTCTCTCATGTACTGTTGCCCTGTGTTCTGCTTTCCTGTGTTTGACCTGGCTTGTTTTCTGACCTCCCTCTGTTTGTCCCTAGTCTGGGTTTCATTGGGTTATTCCTGGTTCGGCCACGCTGGTCACCAGTGGCTCCCACTCTCGGCCCAGACACCAAGCCTCGGACCCTGCAGCTTCACAGTCTCTTTAATTGTTCTGTGTTGTGCATTTCCCTCTGTAAAAGTGTTTAATAAACACACTAAACTTTACGTTGGTCTCTTGGTTCTGCTTTTGGGTTCAGCCTCAGTACTAGTGGCATGACAACGGGGAGCCAATGCAGTGATTTTTAAAACGGTGTAATTTAACTGTAACTTGTGTCATTTAATAAATACAGACTGCTGCTTAAATCAAATTGTAAATCCAAGACTGAGTGAATTGAGCTCCAATAACTTTTTAAAAGGCCGCAGTCCCAGAACATATGCATGAACGTCCCTTCCCTCTTTTTGCATCTATGACACACTGATGAGATATCCCTTGATATTCTATGCATTTTTATTGGAGTTGGGTAGATTTTGTGAATGAATTTAAAATTGGCTTCCTTAATTTTATTGCTCGTAAAAGAAAAATTAATTCTTTCACAGATGTTTAAACAGGCATTATCTTCTAATGTTCTACCTAACTCCTTCTCCCAGATTTTTTTTTTTTTAACAGTTGGAAGGAAGATTGGTCCTCTCATCAGAATATTATAAAATTCACTAATCTTTCCTCTTATCATGTCTGAAGATAGCAAAGTGTCCTCCAATTCAGATAATCCAAGCCATAACTTCTTTTCCTTAATAAGACTACTTGTGATGCTCCAAATTTGTAAATATTTTAAAAAAAGTGTTATTGGAGATGTTAAATTCCGATCTTAGATCTATAAATGATTTTAACTGCATGTTCACATTTAACAAGTCTTTGAATTGTATTAAACAAGAGTTTGTCCATTGACATGTATTAACCCAAGTGATTTGAGTGTTGAGGTCTGGATTTTGAAAGATCGGAGAATGTATAGAGCTCCAAGGGATGATTCCATTTTTTTTTTTTTTTTTCCTACAGTCTTTCCAAGTTTTCAAGGTATTGATTACAGAAAAACATTTGTCCATATTTTTTATTTTTTCAAAATGATTTATGAATAGGAGGGAAATAAGAGGCAGAGGTTTGAATGGTTTTGATTCCATCTGGACCCACAAGGGTTCTTTTCTTCCCATTGACCATGAAATCAGATTCTTTATTTGGGCTGCCCAGAAGTAATATTGGAGGTTGGGAAAACCAAGACCTCCCATGGCTTCAGGCTTCATAAGGGTCATTAGGCTGATCCGAGGTTTTATGTTGTTCCAAATAAATCTTGAAAAACAACTATTAATTAATTTTAAAAAAAAACTACAGATAAAAAAAACATGGAAGCATCTGGAAAAGAAAATTGAATCTTGGGAGGACATTCATTTTGATTATGTTAATTCTACCTAAGAGTGACAGTGAAGACCATTTTAACAAGTCTGATTTAACCTTAAGTGTGAGGGGAGTATAGTTTTCCTTAAATAATTTATCCAAATCTGGCGTAATAATTATGCCCAAATACTTAAAGCCTTTTGATGTACAATTAAAGCCATAGGATGTAAGCATATTTTCAGTTGGTGTCATGTGTAAGAAAAGACCAATAGACTTATTAAAATTTATCTTGTATCCTGAGCATATCTCCCCATTTAGGGAGAACTGACTCCAGCCTTCTTGCTAAAAGTTTAGTAATAATCTTATAGTCATGGTCTAGCAGACTTATAGGTCTGTATGATGAACACTGCAAGGGGTCTTTACCTTCTTTGTGTAGAACACTAATGTAAGCCAAGTTCGTCTGAGGGAGGAGTTTTTTCTTACAAAAGTTATTCACCATTGCTATAAAGATAGGATGGATCTCAGGCCAAAATTCTGTATAGAATTCCACTGAGAAACCGTCTGGTCCTGGACTTTTATTTACCTGCATTGACATAATTGTGGCTAATATTTCTGCTTCTGTAAATGGTGAGTTTAAAAAATGTTGGTCCTGAGCAGAGACCTTGGGCAGCTTAATTTTACTGAGGTAATCATCCAATTCTTCCTGAGAGTATCCCCCTTGTGATCTGTAAAGATTCTTATAGAAGTCGAAAAAAGTTTGATTAATCTCTTTTGGGTGATAAGTTATTTTGTTTTCCCTAAGCTGTATTGCTTTGATAGTCTTTTCAGCCTCCTTCTTTATTGATGAGCTAGTAATTTGCCTGGTTTGTTCCCAAATTCATATTCCTTTTGTTTAATATAATTAATTTTTTGTATAATCTCGTCTGATATAATATTTATTTTAGCTTTGACAGCAGTTAATTGTTTCCAATTAGCCTCTGTAGGTGCTTTTTTATGAATATTTTCACTTTTTA
The DNA here is from genome assembly GCF_902148855.1 of Sphaeramia orbicularis. Lineage (NCBI taxonomy): Eukaryota > Metazoa > Chordata > Actinopteri > Kurtiformes > Apogonidae > Sphaeramia > Sphaeramia orbicularis. The sequence goes on along the minus strand of NC_043968.1, from coordinate 64,965,453 downwards.
TTACTTCTCTCTCTATTTTTTTTCTTTTAAGAAGTTTTTCATGATTTTTAAATGAGACGTATGAAATAAGGTGCCCTCTTAGTGTAGCTTTTGCCGCTTCCCAAATAATATTGGGCTCTAAGGAAAGGTCATAGTTTTCTTTAATATAGTTTGTTATCCATATGCGCATATTTGATTTAAATTCATTATCTTTAAGAAGAGAAGAGTTAAATCTCCATCGCTTAGAAATAAACCTTTTCTGTTTGCACTGGATCATTAGCTGGATTCTAGAATGGTCTGAGAGGACAATTGGTTTTATCTTACACTTAGATATCACATAAATATAATTAGAGGGGACGAAAAAATAGTCCAATCGAGAGTAGGAATTATGAACATTTGAAAAAAAAGTATAATCTCTAACACCAGGGTTTAACTCCCGCCAAAAGTCAATGAGACCACAGTCTACACTCAGTTCGTAAAGAACCTTAGCAGATTTAGGGTTGGAGGCATTAACTTGATTGGATTAATCTTTTGAACATAAAGTTACATTGAAGTCTCCCCCTAAGACCCCCAGCCCTTTACAGTTTTCATTGAACATTAATGCCATGTCAGATATGAAGGACGGTTCGTCTGAATTGGGGGCATACACGTTTAAGAAAGTCACTGATGTGCCATTAATAGTGCCTGATACCATAACAAATCTGCCATTTGGATCTGTAATTAATTTACCTAAGATAAAAGGTACATCTCGATTCAGTAAAATACATGTTCCTCTACTATGCGTTTTATATGAGGAGAAGTAAACTTGACCTACCCAATCTGTTTTGAGTTTAGTGTGTTCATTCTGACAATGAAGATAGGTAGATAGATAGGTTTCCTGTAAGAAGACATCTGCTTTATCGTCCCTCAGAACAGATAGTATTTTCATCCTTTTAGAGAAGTTACCTAAACCTTTGACATTCCAGGAAATGATATTCAAGTTATTCATAATAACCACCATTTGACCTGTGTATTGCTGTCAATGCATATTGCCTAGGACAAATGACTGTTACTGTTTTTATTAATAATAGTTGTTACCCAACAGACATAAAATACACTACTCAAAAAAAGTTAAGGACCACTTTTTAATTTGTGTATAAGTTTTTTATATGAGGTATTCTGCTTCTGGAAATACCCCAATACAACTGTCCTGGATGTCCTCAAACACACTGTAATCAATTTCACACATGATTGGATTCAATTGTTGCATAATGTCTCTGGCATCATTGCACATCCTGAAAACTGGGCCTATAGGGGTATCAGCTGACTACGTGAAGTGGTACAAAAGTGGGTGCAAAAGCATTTTCTGTCTTTAGTCTCCACAATCAGACAACTTGGTGACAACAGCAATGCCGAGATGCCACCTGAGTGAACCAGAAGTTGCCAGAACCCTAGGGATGCTGGAAGCTGGCCTCAGTCAGCGAAGAGTAGCCGAAATGATGGGTGTGTCGCACAGTGTCATCAGCAGAGCAAACCAAAGACACCGAGAGACAGGGCTATACTCCGAGAGACCCCGCAGTGGCCAACCAGTTGCAACAACCCCTAGAGATGATCGCTGCTTGATGGATCTCAGCCTCCGCAACCGCTTTCACAGTGCACGTCGCCTCAATAATGACTTCGCTGCAGCAACTGGAGTGATTGTTTCGACTCAAACAATCTGTAACCGACTTCACCAAGCCAATATTCATGCCAGAGGGCCAGCTCAGTGTGTCCCACTCACCCCTGCTCACAGAAGAATCCGTCTCAACTGGGCTCAGGAGCATGTCAGATGGACCCAACAGCAATGGTGCCGAGTTCTGTTCACAGATGAGAGCAGATTCTCCCTTGACCACAATGATGGACATGTGAGTCTGGAGGCGACCGGGAGAGAGATTTGCCGACCCCTGTATTGCATTGCTCCCCCAGGGACCACGTAGAGACGAGTAAGGTTGCCATAGGCGATGCCTCCCCACACCATGATGCTGCCTCCTCCATAACGGTCATGTTCTGCAATACAGGACACACTGAGCTGGCCTTCTGGCATGCATATTGGCTCAGTGAAGTCGGTTACGGATTGTTTGAGTGGAAACAATCACTCCAGTTGCTGCAGCGAAGTCATTATTGAGGCGACGTGCACTGTGAAAGCGGTTGCGGAGGCTGAGATCCGTCAAGTAGCGATCATCTCTAGGGGTTGTTGAAACTGGTCGGCCACTGCGGGGTCTCTCGGAGTATAGCCCTGTCTCTCGGTGTCTTTGGTTTGCTCTGCTGATGACACTGTGCGACACACCCATCATTTCGGCTACTCTTCGCTGACTGAGGCCAGCTTCCAGCATCCCTAGGGCTCTGGCAACTTCTGGTTCACTCAGGTGGCGTCTCGGCATTGCTGTTGTCACCAAGTTGTCTGATTGTGGAGACTAAAGACAGAAAATGCTTTTGCACCCACTTTTGTACCACTTCACGTAGTCAGCTGATAGCCCTGTAGGCCCAGTTTTCAGGATGTGCAATGATGCCAGAGACATTATGCAACAATTGAATCCAATCATGTGTGAAATTGATTACAGTGTGTTTGAGGACATCCAGGACAGTTGTATTGGGGTATTTCCAGAAGTAGAATACCTCATATAAAAAAACTTATACACAAATTAAAAAGTGGTCCTTAACTTTTTTTTGAGTAGTGTATATTGTAAAAAAGAAAGACAACAAAAGAAAAAAGAAATTCCTGAACCCACCTATGTTATGGAAACCACAACAATAGTTTTCTCTTAGGCCAAAGGAAGTAAAGATCACATAAAAACAAAACCATGAAACATGGGTTACACAAAAAGGGAACAATATACATAGATCTTCCCTAAGACTCTGGCAACTTGGAGCGCCCTTCCTCAGTGCCTTCAAGTAAGCGGAGGACCAAGATTAATATTTGTCCATATTTCAAATATATCGCAGGTGAACAATGAAATAAGTTCATTTTATAACTCCAGAATAAAAAAAATAAAATAAATAATAATAATAATTCAACACATTTAACACAGTATCTTTAATTATAGTCTATAGAAGACCATTTACACACATTTTCAGATAAAAAATGACACCTAGGTAGCTTTTTAATGTCCCAATTTGGGTCCCGATATTTTATTAAAAATTCATTAATTTGGGGATTTTTTTGCATCTATCTGAGGTCATCATTAGTTACATCCTGGGGGAAATATGTTTATATTTCTCTTTTATTATTGGGTCTAAAAAGCTGGAAAAGTGCCGGATTCCAAAATAAACCCAGTTTCATAGAAGCACCCATATCTAATTTTTTTTGCACTAAATGTACCAAATTATGCAATTTAAACATTTATATAGTTTAATTGAAAAATAAGGCAGCCTGTATGTTGCTTGATGATATGTATAATGCATGAAATGCAATAAAATTACAATTGACTGATTTAGAGTTACATGACCTCATATGACCTCTGCTGTATCAAATTTGATAAGCCTTTTTCAACACGGTTTTACTAAAACAGAGATTGTGAAATATTAAGTGATTTCACATTGCATTAACCATTGCATCAATAACTCTTCCTACTGATATTTCAGTAAAAAAAAAAATACTGTTCTCTGACCTTAACCTTTTCAAAATTTGCAAAGTTCCAAAAACCACCTGCGCCTCCTTCCTCATTAATGACAGTCTTGTAGTGTCACAGGAAAGGCCTCTAGGGAACGAATTCTTCCCCTAGTGGATTATCCGTGTGTTGCATGTATCTAATTGCATATATCAGGTTTCTCAAGAAAAAAAATATAACACTGATCACTGAGGGCTTCAAAACTCATGTATCAAATATGATACATTTGGTGTTATATGGTTAGGATTTTTTGAGTTCCCATAATTGACCACTAGATGGCAGTGGTGTGACATTGACTCTCTTCAGCTGTCCAAACTTCCTTGCTTCCTTTCTAGTACACATGTTGTGTAAAGGTAATCAGAGATCAATTTTCTTTGGTGAACAGTTAATTTTACTGAAATTCTTGCATATACCACATACAATCTTATATATTTAGTGCAGGAGGACATAACATTATTGAGAGTGTATTCAAAGTTAGGTGACTATACTTAGCTAACTGCTGGCTAGTTATTATCATTATTAACTATTACAGTTTGATAATATCAGGGGGTATAAACCTTTTTAAGGGTTTGTCCCATATTTGATCTATTAAATTTATCCATTCCGTTCTACAAAATTTGCCAGATGTGCACACACACACACACGCACGCATGGACGCACACATACACATACATACACACCTTTCTTTAAAAATGTTTATACCCCCTGATATTATCAAACTATAATAGTTAATAATGCTAATAACTAGCCAGCAGTTAGCTAAGTATAGTCAGTTAACTTTGAATACACTGTCAATAATGTTATATCCTCGTTATATCCTTGTACTAAATCCATGTTATATCCTTGTACTAAATATATAAGATTATACGTGGCATATGCAAGAATTTCAACAAAATGAACTGTTCACCAAAGAAAATTGATCACCAATTACCTTTGAACATGTGTCCTAGAAAGGAAGCAAGGAAGTTTGGACAACAGAAGAAAGTCAATGTCACACCATTGCCCTCTAGTGGTCAATTATGGGAAATCAAAAAATCCTTAACAGTGAAAAAAATTACTATCTTCAAGAGTGATTTACATGTCATAAATGTCATACATATTTCATATCATACCATTGTCTATGTTTGTAAACATGTGCTTCCATTTCGTTTGGATATAGTTTGAAAGGCTAAGAAGCAGACAGGACTAGAGATCATTTTAATCATCAAGTTAAATCGACAAATACATGGGGGGGTGGGTGGGATTTTTTTCAGTTATATCTCATAAATGAAACTTAAATACAGTGATATTAATATATTATTACGTTATTGGCTCAGTTATTACATTTTCAAAGATATATTTATTTTTTTTATTAGGCCAATAATTTAATAACCAACCAATAACGTAAGTTATTATAAGTTATTATGTTATTGGTCAAAAGTTATTACGTTATCGGTTCAGGACTTTTATTACGTTATTGGTCAGTTATTATGTTATTGGCCTATTACATTTTAAAAATGGCAAATTTATTATGTTATGGGTCATTATTACGTTATGGGTCGTTATTACGTTATTGGCTTCTACAGCATCTACTCCTTCCAATAATTTTGCACGTCCTGGCAGAAATGTCCATATTGCATATTCATCAAGGCAAACATGTAAAATGGGTTACGCAAGCTCTTTTGCCCATTTGAGAGACGCAACCCTTGGTGCATCATATTAGTAGATAAGCTTCAATGTGTTTTTGTGTGTACGTTTTTATACGCGCAAACCTTTAGTAAATCAGGCCCTAAGGGTTGCGTCTTTCAAAGGTGCAAAATAGCACGTCTGCATCCAATTAGTACATTTGCCACAATGAATATGCAATATGGGGTGTTTACATGCAACCGTGTGTGTGCTGGGAGGAGAAAATGTAAATATATTAATTTAGCACATGCAAAGTGATTTATCAAACCCGAAAGCAACTATGCTCATAGAAACTGTGTCTATATTTAACCCATCTCAAAGCACACAGTTTGTATGTGTATCTCTCACACACACACACGCACGCACACACACACACACACACACACACTTTGCAGGACTCTTTTCCACTTATCCTGATGATTGTGATTAAAAATATGCATCGACATTAGGCTACAGTGTGATAAAATTATGTGCCTGACAGTCAATCCAACAACCCCCACACCCCCCCACCTCTAAAATGAAAAATAAATGAATGAATGAGTGATGCAATACCTTCTATGACAAAAGTCCTCCAACGTTACATTTCCGTGCATCTGGATCATTCAGCGCACTGTTACCATTAATGCTGGTGTATCCCAGAGCAGTTTTTCCAGTGTACTGTCTCCAGTAGCGCACAGAAAATTCTCATTTAAATAGGGCGGTTTCCAAGACTTTGCACCTGTTGTAATTTGCACAAGCAATCGTAGTAAATCACCCAAAAAACCACGGTTCAACCCCACACACAAAACTGTAGATAGCACACGTACATGCAAATAGGGATCTTAGTAGATCCGGCCCACTATGCATTAAATAAAAAGTCTTCAAACTAAATAATTAACTGTTTTGCCTTGAATAGAAAGCTGTAATGGATTGGTAATGATTTATACAATACAGTATTATCTTAGAGAGATTATTCATGATATTAACAGGATTAGTCAGACAAATGATGTTTTGTTTTTTAAATCAGACAGATCTTTTCTTGTGATACCTCTGAAATCTCAATACTTTGAAACTATTACCCAGCCTCCCTCTGGGATTTTCCATTCCTTACTGAGCTTCTGATCCGTTTTCTCTCAGCTCAACTTGCATTTATATTCTAAGTCAAAAATTAGTCAGTGTTCCTCTAGAAATGTATATTGAGTTTATAACTGTAGTCATGAAGTCGTTACATGTCACTTTTCTCTGGGTGTGAATGAGCACTTGTTGCTGTTTCTGCAGATGTTTTAATTTCATATTTCCTTCACATCCTTCATTGATCACAGATATGTAAATATAGCTGCAGTTGCAATAAATTGCATTATAAAACAATCCTGAAAAAACATCATGATACATTAAATTTGTCATTGCACTTTGCACTGCAACATCCACAGCCTAGGTGACCTTTTTGCATGTCATCCCCAACTCTCTCTTTTTTCCTGTCATCACAGCACTCTCTATGAATAATGGCACACAAAATCTTATACAAACATGTTCTAGTTAGAGTGAATGAACTCTCAAACTTTCTCCAACATTAGCAGTGTTTAACATAAAGACTTCCTGTCTCTTTCCAATGGATGCATTCACACAGAACAATCATTCTTCTCATAGTGCTTTCATTATTCATAATTACTCTGCTTCTTTTGTTGCTTACCCTCTCTGGTTCACTACATTTATTATTATTCTTTTTCATAAATTTTCTGCAAAAATCTATTAATGACTTCAATAGAGCACACAGCCCTTTTAATTTTCATTCCTTTGATCACAATTTATTTCTTGGTAATGTTTCATTTGGCCCTCTTAATGTTAGTTAATTGAATAATATGTAATTTATTGGTATTGATTTTATTTCTTGAAATGGGATCAAATTCTTTGGGGTGATAGAGAGTTGGCTAAATGCCAGTGAGTTTGGCCAGCTCACTGAAGCCAATCCATCAGATTTTTCATCTTTTCAGAATCTGGGGCTTGCTGCTGGTGCTGTAGTCATTCATTGGAATAAAAGATTGCTAAAAAAAAAAAAAATGCTGAGTGTGACTAAACTGAGCCAAACTTGTCAGTAATTCATACAGTTTAAATCGCATGAATTTCCCTGCTGGTGTGGTTTTGACTGCATATTGTACCTGTGCCAAATCACACTACTTTTCTTAAACTTGTTGACAATGACACCACCAATGCAAGTGTGCACCGCATCTTGCATTTGATTCAATTCAAACATAGTATTAGACAGATGTTATGCTGTCTTACTATCCGTAAGGTATTCATTATCCATCATGATTCTGCAGTAACTCTGCAATGCCCCCAACTCCTAGAGGTACGAAAAATATAACATAAAACCGCAGTGGCAGAGCTGCTTTTTCTGCAGTGACTGGAGACAGGCTGAGGCATGATGCTGCAAAATGAAATGTACCTGTAGCAATTTAAATGTCTGCAGCTGCAGATATCATCTAACACATCTATCTATTACACAGTGGTAAATGGTTCACTTTGGCAACAGTGACACTGCTGTGTCCCCAGCTGCTAGACTGATAAGCCAGAGGTTTGAGTTAATGTTTCAGGAATGTAGGTGATGATGTCGTTCAAAGACGAAAGGCAAAATTTAACAGCCACCTGATTTGGCATCCTTACGAGCAGCCAACGTAGGTTATAAGCCTTCGTAAACAGGAATGGCATGCATTAACTCAAGAAATAAATAATAAAGAGGAGAAAATACACAAGCAGGAGATGCAGCAGGGAAGACGAATTCCTTTTGAATGAGTGCGATGTTAATTCACCATTGATAAAAAGTGTTTGTGCAGCCCTTACTGAGCAAGAAACCACTTTTGGGGATTCCAGAGTCGCAGCTGGGTGGAGAGACAGCCAGGCTGCTAAAAGACCTAAGTGCTTAGTAATAGCAGAACAGAATGGACCACTGGGCCTGTACTGCTTATGACTGAAGTTATGGGAATAGAGCTTGGTTAGCAGCTGGAGGGTCAGGGGCCAAGGTATGAATTAGAAAAGAGCAATTGCTGTACATGGGGGTTGAGGAAGGAGCACAGGGTATTATGAGGGTACAGCCAGAAAGAACGGCCAGGGAGGAATAGTAAAACAGAAAGCGGAGTCCTTGGTAGCAAAACATTTGAGGAGCTTTGTAAAATAAGCTTTCATGACTGTTAGAAAGTGTTGGGAGGTTTTGAGGATTTTAAAGCAACCCTATATTTGCTTTACTTATAAGTCCCTTGCTTGCTTGTCCCTTGTAATACTGTGTAAGCCAAGTTATGAATTCATGTTTTGCTTTTTTAATCAATTTATACCAGCCTAGAAGATGAAGAAGTGCTGCATAAGTTATCCAAGTGTGTGCTCACTGGCCAACCACTAAGAGTTTATTTAATGTCTGTTTAATGTTTAATGTTAACATTCTAGATTAATGCAAATGTAGGAAGCAGCAATTTTAACTGAGTCTCCAGCTCATTATTAGCAAGAGACCGACGTTTTCAGGTCTGTAGGGTTAACATACAAAAGAATAAGTAAGGCTGTATATTAACCAGCAACCACTAAGCCAGAAACTGTTATTTAGTTTCAACATCTGAATAATCGTCAGCTACGTCCCACACATGCCTATGTGAGATTAAGAGTGAATTTGAGGGTCTTAAATTTAAAGCAACAACTTGAAGAGATGCTAAAATATCTGATTTTGCAAAGCTGATTGGAGTCATTTTAAATCTAGCTGTTTCATTCATTGGAGTAAACAATGATTTTTCTGTGTGTGCAAATTCTTTTATTATTGTGAACTGCAATTATATGACTCTATCACTGCTGTCTTGGTCAGGTCACCCTTGAAACAGATCCCTCACCTCAATGGGACCAACCTGGTTTAAATAAAGGTTAAATAAAAATTAAAGCTGCAAGCAGCACCGTGAGTTCCACTTCCCGTGCGTTCCGCCACCCGTGAGCATTGACACCTCGGCTTCACTCACACCTCTCCATCCCAACACCAGCCCTCTCCCTTTTGCATCCATCCATCTTTCATCCCTACAGAACACCTGCACCTTTGTGCTGTAACCACCATCACCTTTTAACTGGATTTTTACTTTGAAAAGCCTACTGAATGACTCAGAATGAATAACTCAGCAAAAAGACACCGAGAAATCCCTTCTGTCAAACAGACAGTGATCCTGTGAAACAAACTGCGATTAATCCATAACCGTACATCCTATATAAAAAAAAAAATTCTTGGACTGGAGGCTCGTACAGAGTCTCCTGAATGCATCAATATATAATATCTGTCATAAAAGTTTGAACTGAATAAGCAGTGATGGTGGAAAGAGATTGTCTAGTTAATTCTTTGATGTTAGAATACATTCAGAGGCAGATTGCCAACTTCGTGTTGTATTTAGCTCATGGGTGTGCGCATGTGATTTGTCGGGCTCAATGAGACCAACATTGTGGTGTTGGTTTCATATCTGTATGACATTCCTACTGGCCACTAGGGGCAAATTTGTATTCGTAGGTGGCGCTACAGAGCGCATTTTGGCACCTAAGGGGTTAATTTTGATATTGTATGAAAGTGTTCACCAGACATGACATGTCTGCCAAATTTGGTGAGTTTCTGAGCATGCTGAGGGAATCAAATGGCAGTTTAAAGTGAAAAAACTATAAAAACAAACAAAGTGTGATTAATCTATAACCGTACATCCCATCTCAAAAATTTTTTTCACAGGAGAGCTGTGGTGAGTTTTGTGAACGTATAGATATATAACATGGGGGAAAAAGTTGAAACTGAAAAATTAGTCCCAGACATTGCATTTTTCAGGGCTTATATACAAATAACTAAGACAGTAATTACAAAGTTGCGAAGACAGATTTTTGAGAAGGGTTTACTCTATCTTTTGGTGCTATTTAGAAGCCAATATGATAAATGGCCTCAGACTAGTTTTAATTTGAAGGTTTTACTTTGAAAGGCAATTTGCTGACTTCCTGTTGGAGTTAGTTCTCCGACGCCCGCCCAAATATTTGTAGTGCTCGATGTAACGAACATTTTGGCATTAGTTTCATGTCTCTATGACATTCCTGCTGGCCGCTATGGCAGTTTCCGTGTTTTTTACATAGGTAGCGCTAGAGAGTGCCTACGGGGTTAATTTTGACATTTTATCAAATTTTCGCCAGACCTGACATGCGTGCCAAATTTGGTGAGTTTTGGTGAGTTTTGGTCCACTCATACCCTCTCGGCTCGGTCCCTAAAAACTAATGAAAAACAATAGGGGCCTGCCATCTGCCCTCTCGGCTTGGTCCCTAAAAACAAACAAAAAACAATAGAACTTTGCTTCAAGGCAAGGCCTCTCACTCAGTGAGTGAGAGGGCCTCACCTTCCTGCTTGGCCCCTAATAATAATAATGAAGAATGAAAAATGAACGAAAAACAATAGGGCCTTGCTTCAAGGCGAGGCCTCTCACTCTGTGTGAGTGAGAGGGCCTCACTTTCCTGCTCGGCCCCTAAAAAACAATAGGGCCTTGCTTCAAGGCGAGGCCTCTCACTCTGTGTGAGTGAGAGGGCTTCACCTTTCTGCTCGGTCCCTAATAAAAAACATTATGATTTTAAATGACAGTTGTCTGGCTAACCGAACTGAAGACAAACCATGAGTGAAAACTACTCTTTCTTTACTCCAACTATATGCCATATCTGGCTGGAAAACCACATTCACAAATAATATATTATAAAAAGATAGGCTGTATGTTACCCAGCAATCGCTAAGCCATAATAAAATTCTTATTTGATAATATGGACCCCAGCCTCAACATCTGAATAATCGTCAGGTTCGTCCCACACATGCCTATCTATGTGAGATTAAGAGTGAATTTGAGGGTTTTACATTTAAAGCAATAATCTGAAGAAATGCAAAATATCTGATTTTACAAAGCTGGTTAGAATAATTTTAAATCTAGCTGTTTCATTCATTGGTATAAAAACACTGATTAAACACTGATTCCGTTAAGTTTGAAATCCCAGGTAAAACAAAGGCATGTGTTGATAAAATATTTCACATTTACTGACAGATGCAATGCATGTGCTGCTGTTTTGTGTAGTTGGATACTCTGTTCTTACCTCAGTCACAGCAAAGCTGCGCTTCCCACAGGGCACAACCTTGTACCATTTGTCATGCAGCATGTCCATGAAACCATCTGACTTGTACTGACTAACAAGTTCAGAGATGTTTGAGGTTAGTGGAGAGTTCTGGGGGAGGCCAATGCCATAACCTGCCGGTGGACACACACAAGGAAATTATTCACAGCAACAGCAAATCTATTTCCACTCCAGCTCCTTGTCTGGTGATTATATTTTTTGCTGTTATATAGCTGTTGTGAGACAAATAGTTACAACGAGGTCCTGGTAGACAAATACCAAAGAGCCGCTAGTTTTTCCAAAGCAGGTAATTGACCATGTCATTATGTCTGAGAAATGCTTTACATGCCAGGCAAAGTGACAAACTCTGCAATGGCCAGTTACAGAAGTACGTTTCCTCGGTACAAATTACTCTGATTGATTTGCATTGTATCCTGAAGGCTTAAGGGTGCATTAAGTAATTAACAACAACCACACTAAAATCTGGGGTTATGGTGGTCTGTAATGGAAGTGACCACCAGGGGAACAATTTTACACTGAGCGGAAGCTTACTAAATGGATCAGAGCCTAATGGGACACAGAACACAAAATAAGCTTTTGAAAGCCAAAAGATTATCCATTGTGTAACTGTTGATGTGATTGATTTTAATATTTTTTTAAAGCTTATAATCAATTATAGTATTCTACAAAAAGAGATTCTACTTGTATTGTGATGATTAAACGGAAGGAATATTAATAAGATGCCAAATATAGGACAGTGGTTTTAAGTCTCAACTTATGTTGTAAGAAATCAATAAAACAGATGATCCTGTATAACAGGGGTGTCAAATTCAATTTAGTTAAGAGGCCACATTCACCTAATATGCCCTCAAGTGGGCTAGACAAGTACAGTAATAACAGTGAAAAAGTAAAATTACATTTAGAAAATGTTAACATCTGTAAACTATCAGTTGTTACTTTAAAATCATGCCTCAGTTTATCTTTTACACGTGCATTACAACTTACAGATCACAGAAGATCTACAAATACACAAAACATATCATAATTGGCAGAATACTGGTAAAATTACACTTTTCTTAAGACATTTCATGATGTTCACTTTTTTTTTTTCAAAAATATAGTTTATAAATGTAGACATTTTCTTGTAACTTGACATTTTTACACTAAAACAAAGCAAAAAAATTTGGAGTTTTCATTATTCATAGGTTAATAAGTTATTCTTTTACTAGTCTGACCCATCCTCCAACAACTCTACTGTTTGCCAGTCAAGTCACGCATCACCTACAAGATCTTCCTGCTCACCTACAAATCTCTCCATGGATTTTCACCACAATACCGCACAGATCTCCTCCACTCATATGCTCAGCAACGCTCTCTGCGATCCTCTGACAAGGACCTGCTAGCCACCCCTCACACCAGATTGCGGACTTTTGGGGACAGGACTTTCTCAGTCAATGCTCCCACAATCTACAACAGCTGACCACTCCACGTTCGCTCAGCCCCATCCCCACCCATTTTCAAAAAGCACCTCAAATCATTTCTCTTCACCAAGTCCTTTGACAACCCCGCCCCCATCACCCCCTTCACCCTCCCTCTTTTATTTTATCAGGCAACCTTGGGTAGCATGAAAGGCGCTATTTAAATCCAAGTCGTTATTATTATTATTATTATTATTATTATTATTATTATTATTATTATTATTATTATTATTATCAAATTATTCTGTATGTGGCCCCTGAACTATGATGATTTTGAGACCATTGACTGTTAATATCTTCAGTGTAATTTTTACATTTCACAAATTCCTCCCATGCAGATGCCAGATTGGACTCTGGCAGGCTGTATGTTTGGCACCCCTGCTGTATAGTAATATCAGTTTTTGCCCCAAGGAACAGCACTTGCAAATTTCTATATAAATAACTGTGTGTTACCTTCAATAGCAAAGGGTTTTCCAACTGTTAGTGTTTTACAATCTGCATCGATGGAGACTTCATAGTCTAGCAAAGCTTTATCCATGATGAATGCGTCCAGTTTCTGTGGGTCAGCCCTGTAAATACACAATGAAAAGACATACTGTAAGTGCACAGTCAGTGATATTGCAGCAAAAAGAAGTTTGGCGGTATGTATTCCAGGTAACTGCAAACTGCTGCCTGTTGCTCCAGAGCCAAAAAACTATGATTCATAAATATTTGTTGAGATAATATAAGCATTGTCTGCTATAATATTCATCTCACATATCATGTATCTAGTGAATATTTCATGAACCACAAATTATGCAGGTGCTAGTTTGTCAAAATTTAAACAAACACTGTAGAATCAAGACAAGTGACACAATGTAATCAAAATCAGTGATAAAACATTTCATATTAATTGGTTAATAGCACTGATATAGAATGTAATCCTTGCATATTTTACGAAAGTCAAAAACAGTATAAATCAATAAGTCCAAAAAAAAAAACAAAAAAACAAAACAGTTGGGATGTGGTGTGAAATGTAAAAAAAAAAAGCAAAAAAACAATGATTGCGATTCTTATAAGCCCATATTTTATTCACAATAGAACGTAGAAGACTTATCACAAATTTAAGAAATACATTTTAAGAAAAAATACCGTAATTTTTAATTTGATGGCACCAACATGTCTCCAAAAATTTGGGACACCTCCATGTTTAACCCTGTGTAGCATCAGTCCATAAACATCTGGAACTGAGGAGACCAGTAAGTGGAGTTTTGTTGTCCCATTCTTATCTGATGTAGGATTGTAGCTGCCCAACAGTCCCAGGCATATACCTTTTAGCACCAATTGTGCCTTTCCACATGTGCAACCTGCCTATTCTATAGGCACTAATGCACCCCATAAAATCAAATGCATATTTTTAACTGAGTGTTGAAAACCAGCTGATGGTCCGATTCATACGACCATATAACAGTTTTACACTTTGTCCAATTAGGTTCATACTGTGTACTAGAATTTGTGCAGATTTCCTTTTCTTATTTGTCAGACAGATGGAAAAGCCACAGTCATCTGCTCTGAAACCAACAAATACCACCAATGGATCAGGGAGGCCATAGAAATCAGAAAACGGGCCGCGAGGACCATGAACAGGGATGAGGGATTCTACACTTTATCCCACACCTGGGACACTGTCCTCTGTGGGATGCCTGGCAGTAGGGGCCATAATCACCCCCTGTTGCCTGACAAACAGGATAAAACAGCTGACAACGACACATTACAGGAACAACAAGTGACCCTTCTGAGGAAGGCTATAGGTTGTAGTCGAAACATGTCAAGTAGGGATGCAAATTATCGATTAATCCATTAATCATTAGTTGGTTGACCTTATCGATCGATTAACGATTAATTGATAAGCGGTAATTTTCCTGAGAACCTGAATTTCTTCATCAATAGGGTCTATGAGAATAAAAGCTAAATATTGTTTATATGCTTCATGAAAAAAGCATGTCATGTTCCTTAATGATTGATTTATTGAACCATTGGATACAGTCAGTGTTTCCTGTGGAATTCATTTGTTGATGTGGCAATGTGTAATGGGGGTGGCTGCATGCGCGTGCATTTTGATGGGGGTGGTGGTGGTGGGGGTACTCGGCCGCATGTACGCAGTTTGACCGGGGGTTGCGTGCGTGTTAGTTAGTAACTGTGTGTGCGCACGCGTGCGTCACTTTCCATCCTACTTATAAAACTATGCAGGTATGGGCGATGCAGTCCGTGCCCCCACAAAAGTGACAGTGAAACTTTTTGCTCATTTATCTTTTCCCCACCTCCTAAAGCTTCGCAAATGCTCGACATACCTGTGGCCCAAATCAGGGGCCTGGAGGATGTTTTCAACTTCTGTCTCACTGACCGTGGACTAGACCAACCTCTGGGGAAAACGCTCTGATCCGATACCAACCCCACATTTGTGCGTGTGGGGGTTTCACCACTCCCACAAACAGACTGGCCGGTCTGTGTTTCGCTTCACCATGTCCATAAAGACGTTCTAACTGATCAGCGCCATGATCCGGTTCGATGACCAGCTATCCCAGCGGCGGCGTCACAGCGTAGACAAACTGGCAGCCTTTGGACCAGTGTGGACAGGTGGACAAGGGCAATTAACCGACAATTAATAATTTAATCGAGCAAATTCTTATCGACAATTAATCGTTAGTCGATTAATTGTTTACATCGCTAACGTCAAGGTAAAGGAATTAACTCTTCTCCATCTGTCTGACAAATAAGAAAAGGAAATCTGTAGAAGTGTTACACTTTGCCTCAGCTGACTGTAAACAATGATCATGAAATATAAATACATGTTTTCAAAATTTAATGTTGCAGAACAATCTGTAGAATCCACTTACTTTTCCAGCCTTTTGTCAGCCCTGTCCCAACGTTTTGGATATGTGTTGCTGCCAACAAAATTAAGATGTTTTTTTCAACAATGGTACATTTTCTCACTTTAAACATTTGATATGTTTTTTTTTGTTTTTTTTTAATAGTGAATAACATTGGGGTTTGTGAGATTTGCAAATCATTACATTCTGTTTTACTTAGATTTGTCCCATCTTTTTTGTAACTGAGTTTTTTTTAGTCTCACATATATAATACTACATACTTATTTGTTGTTCTTTAGTACTAAATATATGCTACTATGTATTTATTTAGAGTTCTTTAGTACTATATATATAATACTAGACCTGTAACGGTACACATACCGAAATGGCACAGTATGTTGAGAAAAAGAAAAAGTAACGAAAGACGTCATTCGATGCAGAACTTTAAATCCGCACAAGTTCAACATGGACACATTGAAGGAGCGCACATTGACCCGAAATACAAAATAGCAGCTGCCATAAGGTTAGGGTTAGGGTTAGAAATATGACAAATATGATATGAACCTGGAGGGAAGAGATTGAAGACCCTCCGCCATCATTACAGTTCCATTTGGCATCAGTTCAGGTTCAGGTGAAAGACAACAACGGGGAAAGAGACATTAATAAGACGGATGTTGTTTGCCGCCTTTGAACTACGGTAGTTCTAAAACACTTAGACTAGCTCTCTCTCCCTGTCTGTCTCACACACACAGACACACGCTGTATAATAGAGAAATAGAACCCAGGAATTGGACGTTTAAAGTATGTAAAGTTTCACTTTCGTTTCACGCCAGCGTTAGATACGTTAGTTATGGACCAGACCCCCACGTATATAACTGCGCCTGCGCACCCTCCCCCCTCGCCCGCTCCAAAAAAAAAAAAAAAAAAAAAAAACCTCTGTGTTTTTGACAAATCGCACCCGCACACATACACACACACAAATACACAAGGTGGCCTAAACTGTTAACTGTCCTAAAATAAATAATTTGGTTAATTTTGTTGTCAATGTTGCTCTTCAGTTTGTTAAAAGAGAATAGAGGGTATGCATGTGACATCACCCGCTAGCGGAAATCACAGTGGTTACGCCCACTGAGTGGCAGAAAAGAGATGAGCAACAGCGTTGGCTTCAATATCATCTAAGCTTAAGAACAATATTTCAATAAAAAATGAGGAAGAGCTGTTGTGTGATTGATTGTATGAACAGGTTTGAAAAGCAGTCAGAGCTATTGTTTTACAGACACTGAAAGCCAAAGAAAAGAGAAGCAGATGGATCCACAAATCCAGGAAACCAAACCTAGATTTGTGGATCCCGTTTCATGTCAGGTAACATTAATTTTTGCTGTATTTTTGGGTAAAAATCATACCTTAAATGATGTATTGTTTTGGCTAACGTTACTTCTTAGTAAAGCTCTTGGTTTCATGATCAGATCTTTCATGGTTTTTTTCTTCATTTCGTGATTATGAACCTTTTGCTCCTACATGATTTGTAAACTAACTTAAACTGAGGCTAACTCAGTTTTTCAAATATGGGGGTACTGGAGAATAAAGCTACGACAGCATATTAGGGCCACATAAGAAAAAAAAAACACTTGTCCCTATGAGTATAAAGTCATAAAATATCGATATAAAACACGTAATTTTATAAGAATAAAGTCGAATACAAAAAGAATCACAATGACATGAGAATAAAGTCGCAGTTATAAAAACAAATCATAATATAACAAAAATGTCCTTTGTTTATGAGATTAAAGTCGTCATATTCCGACAATAAAGCCATAATATTACAAGAATAATGCTGTAATTTAAAAACAGGTGGGAAAAATATCATAATTTACAAAAATAAAGATGTACCCTCCTCGTACAAAGCAGTAGTATCTGTGTTGTATAAAGTACTTGATATTAACTAGACGTAAATATCCTCAGTACCAGTAGATCATGCATATATTCACTGGGGTCAGTCCACGGTCTACTGTAAATGGACTTTGGATCAGTTGGTTTCCTGCCCTAGTTTTGGACCCTGGTTGTCAGTAATGATGAAACCGTATATTTGTTTCAGGTAAAAATAGCGATGATCCCCTACATCCTGGATGTAAGGATACCGATTTTGGGCCACATGCCAATGTTCGTGGACCACTTTTTCTTGGGTAGCTTGTACGGATCCATGTCGAGTTCAATTGTCCTTAATTTAATTTCATATTTCATATTTTCCCGGTCTCGCTGTATTTACTGCCATACTCCATCATGTTGAGCAGGTTGGTTGTTGCCACTCAGTCTGATTTAGAGGGACGTGGCCCGGGGGGGAATGACGTATGTGCATACCCTCTATACCAGTTTGCCCTCTTGTTCATGTTGCACTTCATGTGGAATTTTTTTGGTTATTTTTATGTAGAATGTGAACTGACAGAACTATGATTAGATTTTTGTTTGTTCAAAATGACCTTTCACGGAAAAGTGCAAAACTAATGTTTAAAATACATTTAGTAATATTTTATTTATTTTATTTTCTATTTGATTTATAGCAGCAGAATTATATTATTTCTTTTTCTATATTCTATTGTCTCCAAAAATTGGGGGAAAATTGTTCAAAAATTCATAATAAATGCATTAAAGACATTTTGAGGGGTTTTCTTTCTTCCCGTACCAAACCGTAAAAAAACCTAACTGTAGCTTTCAAAACCAAAAACATACCGAACCGAAAATTTTGTGTACCGTTACAGGCCTATATAATACT
Organism: Sphaeramia orbicularis; assembly: GCF_902148855.1. NCBI lineage: Eukaryota > Metazoa > Chordata > Actinopteri > Kurtiformes > Apogonidae > Sphaeramia > Sphaeramia orbicularis. The sequence goes on along the minus strand of NC_043968.1, from coordinate 64,946,975 downwards.
ACGTATTTATTTGTTGTTCTTTAGTACTACATATATACTAATATGTATTTATTTGTTGTTCTTTAGTACAACATACATACTAGTATGTATTTCAGATCCTCTGGCTCAGCACCAGTGAATGTTTTTTTTGGTCTACCACTAGGCTTTGTGTTTCCATAACCCTCAGGATCTTTTAAGAAATTCAAAATAACTGTCTTATTGTATCCAACCTCAGCAGTGATTGCACGTTGCAAGAGGCCTTGCTTATGCAACTCAACAATCCGACCACGTTCAAAGAGAGAAAGCTATTTTTGCCTTTGCTATCAGGAGGTCATAACTGTGAATACCTGACAGAAAATGACACTGAGTCCACATTT
>NC_043968.1:64851619-64944119 GCF_902148855.1 Sphaeramia orbicularis | reverse complement strand
CCAGTGGTGAGAGTTGGAAAAAAAGGACTCACTATTCATAGTAACCAAATCTGTATGGTAAGATGTCATATCAGAGCCTGGAGGAGGTGACATGTTGTTTGAACCATCTGTGAAATGTAACTTACCGGATGGATTCGAGTTATTCCCAGCCCTTATTGATGTACCTGCTGGTGCTTCAAAAACTGTCAAAATCCCAATCCAGAACTCAACAAAGCACAACATTTTTCTGAATCCAAAGACTGTTTTAGGATTTATTACAGAGATCACTGAATACAAGCCAGTAAATGTTTGTTCCAGTCCTGAAAATGCAAGCAAACATACAAACAAGCCATTTTGTTGCTCTGCTCAAGTGACATGTGACAGTCAAGGTGAGGGTAAAGAGACATTAAGCACAGCTCCCTCACATCTGAGATGGCACCCAAATGTCAATTTAGACCATCTCTCACAGAGTGATCGAGAGGTGGTTCAGCAGATGCTCTATGAACAGTCTGACGTGTTTGCTCATGAGGAAGGGGACATTGGATGTATTCCTGGGTTTCAGCTAAAAATCAACACCACTGACAACACACCTGTGCAGAAAAGTTACAACTCCATTCCAAGACCACTGTATACAGAGGTGAAGGAGTATGTTTCAAAACCTTTTAAACAGGGGCTGGATCAGAAAATCAGTGTCAAGTAACTCATCGCCAGTAGTGTGTGTGCATAAAAAGGACAACACTTTACGTTTATGTGTTGATTTTCGTGAGCTGAACCGGAAGACCATACCTGACAGGCATCCGTTACCACAGATACAAGATCTACTAGACAGTCTTGGGGGTAATTCCTGGTTCTCCATATTGGACCAGGGAAGTGCTTACCATCAGGGTTTTGTTAGTGAGGAGTCAAGGCACTTAACTGCTTTTATTACACCTTGGGGTTTGTATGAGTGGGTGCAAGTCCTATTCGGTCTTACAAATGCACTGGCTGCATTCCAAAGGTGCATGGAAGGAGTATTAGAAGGGATCAGAGATGAGTGTCGCGTGCCTTACTTGGATGATGTACAATGTTATTCGAAAACCTTTGATGAGCATGTAGAACACCTCAGACAAGTTTTGTGTAAAGTTCGACAACATGGTATTAAACTTTGCCCAACCAAATGCGAACTGTTCAAAAAGCAAATATGTCACCTGGTAGACTAGTGTCAGGAGAAGGAGTCCAGGTTGACCCAAAAGACTTGGATGTTGTTATTGCTCTGAAAGACAAGAAACCTCGCACAGTCGGAGAGCTCAGAATGGTTTTCTCAGTTATTACCGATCATTTATTCAAGACTTTTCACGTCTGACGAGACCTTTGTTCGAACGCCTTCAGAGCACTAATGGAGCAAACAGTGACAACAAACCAGTACCAAAAAGGGGTAAAGGACAAACGAAGAAAGGAGACAACAACCAGCTTCCTTCTCGCACACCAATAATTTGGACCAGCGAACATAAGGATGTCGTATCAAGATGTTTGTGGACATTCTGACTAATCCTCCCATTCTAGCCTATCCCAATTTCGACCTACCCTTTGTATTGCATACAGATGCATCAAACAAAGGCTTAGGAGCTGTCTTGTATCAAAACAAGAAAACAAAAGTGATCGGCTATGGTTCCAGAACTCTCACACCTGCCGAGAAAAATTATCACTTACATTCTGGTAAACTTGAGTTTCTAGCTCTCAAGTGGGCCATCTGCAACAAGTTCCGCGACTATCTATACTACGCACTGACTTTTACCGTCTATACAGATAACAATCCCTTAACCTACGTTCTTAGTTCAGCCAGGTTGAATGCAGTGGGTCATAGGTGGGTGGGGGAGTTGGCTGACTTCCACTTTGATATTAAATATAGGCTGGGGAAAAGGAATGCAGATGCAGATACGTTGTCCAGACACCCATTAGATCTTCAGGAGCAAATTAATGAGTTCACAGAGACAGTTTTGCCAGAAGTAGTGTGTGTGTATGGGAAGGGTAGGCAGTACCCAGTACCCGCAGTAGACAGCCCAAACAATGATGTGCCTTGGATAGCTGTGTTACAACTGAGTTCTAATGACAACAATGTGCCAACTGACAGTGTTTTGAGCATCACACCTAAAGACATCAAAGCCACTCAACGGGATGATGAGTCAATTAGAGAAGTGATGTCACTCAAACTCAAAGGATGGACACCAAACAATAAAGATAAACGGATGATGAGTAAACAGACACGGAGACTACTGTTTGAGTGGAATAAGTTGGAAGTTGACGATGGACTACTGTACAGAAAAACAGAACACAACAAACAACTTGTTCTTCCTCAACAGTTAAGACCAATGGTGTTAAAGAGTTTACACAATGACATGGGTCACATAGGTTGTGATAAGGTGATACATGTGGCCCGTGAGTGTTTCTATTGGCCATATATGCAACAAGACATTGAAGATTATGTCACAAAAAAATGTCTGTGCATCGAACAAAAACGCCCAAACATTCCCCAGAGAGCTCCAATGGGATCTATCACAACCAGTGCTCCCTTTGAGTTACTCTCCATTGACTACTTACACCTTGAGCCAAGTAAAGGAGGGTACGAGTACATCCTCGTACTTATTGACCATTTCACTCGTTTCACACAAGCATACCCAACAAGGAATAAGTCAGGCAAAACAGCTGCAGAAAACATCTTTCAAGATTTTATTCCTCGTTTTGGGTACCCTGAGAAGTTGCATCCCGATCAGGAACGTGAATTTGAAAACAGTCTCTTCCAAAGATTACAACAACTATCTGGAATAGCTCACTCATGAACCACTCCATACCATCCACAGTGCAACCCAGTGGAGCGCTTAAATCGTACGTTACTCCAAATCCTTCGTACCCTACAGGAGGAAAAAAAAAGTGAATGGAAGGATCACCTACCTCAAATTGTACATGCTTACAATTGTACAAGGCACAAGTCAACAGGCTATTCTCCATTTTTCCTCTTGTATGGCAGAGCCCCAAGGTTGCCAGTAGACCTACTCTTCAGTCAAACAAATGACACTGACACACACAACCATCAAACCTACGCTAAAAAGTGGGTTGATAGGATACGTGTAGCTTACAAAATTGCTGCAGACAATAGTCAAAATTCTTCAGGCAAAGGTAAAAAGCAGTATGACAAACGCATTAAAGGTGTCACACTCCAACCAGGCGATAGGGTTCTGGTTAGGAACCTCTCTGAAAGAGGCAGTCCAGGGAAATATCGTGCATACTGGGAATCAGAAGTACATCGCGTAGTTGAGAAAGTAGGTGATGGACCAGTTTATAGACTACAAGCAGAGAGAGGCAGTAAAGTGATGTGAGTGTTACATAGAAACCTGTTGTTTCCAGTGATTGACTTACCTTTAGAAGAAGAACTGTCTGCAAAAGAAAAGACAACACAGAAAGGAAAGAAAAGAATGGAAACAAACCCTGACAAAACAGACAATGACAGCTTGGAGGAGGAAGATGAATATACATATCACTACAACCTCCGTGGCCAAATTCCATGCTACAGACTCGTACATCCTCAGCAAAATGCCTCAAACCTTCCAAACCATAACACTCAGCCACCAGCACCTGTCCTGCCAAAGCAAAATCCTCAAAATCAGCAAAAACTTTGTGCGACAGCTAGAGAATTCTGCCCGCCAGTAAGACAGGAACTAGTCACCATTCAGCAGGATGCTGAGGAGCAAATGGATGGACCAGCCTTGCTGCTGGAAGAACATCAAGGGCAAGGGATGGATGCAAGGGAGAGATGGATGGAGATAATGGAGAACAGGAAGAACTGAGAAGGTCACAGTGGAGAGGAAGACCAGTAGAGAGACTTATGATGCTCTGGGACAGCCATCGTACCAGCCTTGGACTGCAGATGTAAGACCTCTCTTACTCCCCGCACTTGTGCCAGCAGCTCAGAACTTTGCGCCATATCCATACCCCATCCAACCCCAACCTTATGCTTATAACTGGTGCACTCTCGTGAACTAAGTCACCCTAAAATGTGAAATGTCGGGAGACATTTATTTTAAGTGGGGGAGAGTGTAGAGTCTTGAAAATGTAAGACTGAGAAAAAAAAGGCACCCCTAAAAATTTTTATTTTCTTGTTGAATTATTTAATTTTCACATAATAATTCATGTGGCCCTAATGCAAACTCTTTTGAGTGGAATGCAGTCCTTACGTTGTCCAGTAGATGGCACATGCTGCGCACTGATGGAGAGTAGCTGAGGCACCACAGAGGAAGAAAACATCCTTTTGTGTGGATTAAACGGAGTTTAACACATGCGTACCCTTGCTATTCATTCACAGGTTCGTAACCACTAAAAAAATTCATCAGTGAAGTGTATTTTATCTGTGTCTGAAAGTGTGTGAAATGATAATATGTCACGTTAAGACGCAGAGAAATGATGTTTGTTTAAAGTACCCAAGTAAAATGTGAGCATGTTGAAAGCTAACCTGCTAGCTACTGGGCCAGTGTAAGAGAGCAACAGCGTGGCATGAGCCAGAGTAAACCGGTTTTTGGTGAAAGGAACCACATGAAATGAAAACTTAGAGACCATTCTGAAATATGTTTTATACAACAGGTAACTTGCTGAGTTCGTGTGTAACAAAAATGGTTTATTACCAAGTATCAGTAAGACTATTGTAAAATGTATTTAGTACTTGGCAGCCATTTGATGTATGAAGGCTACCACAGCAAGTAGCTTAAAGCATAATAGTTTAAGCATAGTTATATTATATTTCATGGGGTTATTGTTAAATAAATAACTAAATAAGAGTAGAAATATCTGTACATGTTAAGAGTCATACGGTGAAAAAGAGATTTAAAAGAGTAATTAATTTCATGACAAAGAGAATTATTAAAAAGGGTTAAAACCATAAATATGGAAAAAATCATTTGGTTTAAAAACAAGGTACATTTTATTGTATATTGTGTGTATTTTGTGGAATCTATGAAGTTGTGTTGCAATTATAAATTGGTAATAGAGTGGCTTACAAAGCTACTCTATTACCACTCTTATTGGCCAGTTGGACTTTTTTTTTTTTTTGGACCCTTTAAGGCCATTCGGTATTCGTGGAATATCTGAATTATTGAGAATATTATTTGTAAAAATGTACAGAGGAAGAAAACATCCCTTTGTGTGGATTAAACGGAGTTTAACACATGCGTGTCCTTGCTATTCATTCACAGATTTCTTCAACCTGTATGCCCTCTGAACCACAGAGGAGCAACATATACACTGGTTAAAAAAAATGTTGTTAAAATAAAACGATGTAGCAATGAAAAGTGCAAAGAATTGGACTATTTTTTTTTTGCTATTTATCAAAGGAAATAAAAACCAAGTGGGAATAAATTGTAGTGCTTTCCAGTGGTACATATTTTATGGAGCTTTTCAGAGGACAGTTTACCACATTGGCTGAAAATGGGATGTAAATGATTAAAATGAGCCTTTTCGTCTTGTGTGAACCGCATATTCCAAAGGCCGTTCCTTGTCTGTGGTTTCCCCAATACTCTTTTGGGCTACATGCCAGTAAAATTACTGCCTGTCTGCCACTTGCGGCCAATTTACTTGTATTTCTCACTCGAAGTCTGTAATACAGAGGTGTGATATTAAGCCACAGCAGTGTGAGTGAGGCTTTTACAGATCAACTCTAAAATGTTACTGACAGCCAAAGCCGACTGGGATACAAATGCAACAAAGCTCTTTTCAAGGTATATTCTGTATTTTTATTTATTTATTTATTTATTTATTTTTTATCTAGGACACGGCTTCAGATGTCAAACTATCTTCAACCTACAGGCTCTGTTCATTATCATAGGTCTGAGTAAAGTACACAGCTTATGTTCTTGGTTTTCCTTTCCATGATGTGATATTTATGTTGTGTGTCTTCTGATGAAAGTATTACCTCAACACTAAAAAACTGGCCAACCAAAATGATTAAAACATGATGCTTCTTTCTCTGAATCATCTTTTGTTCAATATGCTTGCCTTTGAGTTGGGTCTTTGCATCCTGCTGAATTAACAACAGTGCAGTGTAAACTCCCTGTGCTGAGGGTTTATTCAGTACAAGCTGAAGTGAGATGCACAGATTTAATGAAGTTGAATATGTGATGTCAAGAATATGAATACAACAGAAGCTAAAAACACTTGTCATAAATAGGTTTGCTCTTGTTCTTTGGTTACATAAAACTCATACGCATTTAATAATAAAATAATAATAAAAGGTGAATTTTACAGCTACACTCTAAGAATGTGTTAAAAATCAATACAACCATGTTTAAACTTTTACACATCAGTAGGAGAGATTTGGGATGTTGTGTTTATTTCAACACATTCCCTGAGTTAATTTGAATTCAAAGAGAACAAAAAAGTGTGAACATATGCAATCTACACATTATGGGCCGGATCTATCAAAGGTTTGCGCGTATTAAAACGTGTGCAAACTCATTGCACGCGCAAAAAAAATGTACAAACTGATTTACTAACAGTGCGCAATAAGGGTTGCGTCTTTCAAAGGTGCAAAATAGCGCATCTGCATCCAGTTAGTACGTTTGCCTCAATGAATATGCAATATGGGGCGTTTACACGCAGTTGTGCGTGTTGTGGGAGGAGAAAATGTAAATATATTAATTTAGCACTGGCAAAGTGATTTATCAAACCCGAAAGCAATTTTGCTCATAGAAACTGCGTCTATATTTACCACGTCTCAAAAGGAGGTGCAAACGGTTTGGATGCATAAGTGCGCACACATGGCTGCGGTTAGGAGACACAGAAATGATGAAACCAGATGCAGAGAACATATTTTTCACCCTCATGTGAACATTTTTGGAGTGATGGAAGAAAAAAATAACTGAGACATATGCCGCCCCCCCCCCCCCCCCCCACACACACACACTTTACAGGACGCTTTTCCACTCCTGATGATTGTGAATAAAAATACGCGCCGACGTATAGCTACAGCAGGGGTCTCAAATTCAATTTACCTGGGGGCTGCTGGAGGTAGAGTCTAGGTGAGGCTGGGCCGCATCAAGTACTCCACAACAAGAACACTTCCTCTGAACACAAACGCTTCTTCTGAACATGAACATTTCTTCAAACATGAACGTTTCTTCAGAACAGGCTTCTATTGACTACTTGTTGCTCCCAGACGTCTGGCAGCGCGTCCTCCTGCAGACATGAGCCACATTTGGCTTCAGGGAGGAAGCAGTTGAGACCCTCAGTATGTCTTGCAGATGCTCATCATGTCCAGTTCAATAATGACGTTTGACGTATTCTTTGTGCACTGCAACGTTTTCTGTGTATATCAGACCCGTCGGGGTCCTCCTGTGCTCAACAAATAAATAGTCCATCTCCCACTTCTCCTGGAATTGTCTGTGCTTGTCGCTAATCTGTCTCTCCATGGTAGGTTTTGAAAAAGCCATGACTGGGACAGGATACATTTGTATGTCACTTACTTGTCGCGTCCTCCTTCACTAATCGCGCATATGCGAGGTGCGTTCACGGGCGTCGGAATTCCGAACATCAACATTAATGAAAGGGAACGCAACAAGTAGCTATAAATAATTACTTTTTAAAATAAATTCCCCCACAAAAAATAGATCCTGTGAGAAAAAACTTGTGGGCTGCACTAACATTAACCTTTGGTATCAAGTGGGGGGCCACAAATTCACATACTGCGGCCGCCAGTTTGAGACCCCTGGGCAACAGTGTGACAAAATTATGTGCGCCTGACAGTCCTTCTATCCAAATACAACCCCCCACCCACCCCGCGCGCCGGCACGCACACACACACACACACTTTTAAAATGAAAAATAAATGAATGAATGACTGAGTCATGCAATACCTTCTATGACAAAACTCCTCCAAGGTTACATTTCCGTTCCTCTGGATCATCCAGTGCACCGTTCCCATTAGTGCTGCTTTATCCCACTGCAGTTTTTCCAGTGGATTGTCTCCAGTAGCGCACGCAAAACCCTCATTTAAATAGGGCGGTCTGCAAGACTTTGCACCTGTTGTAATTTGCGCAAGCAATCTTGGTAAATCACCCGCAAACCGTGGTCACACCCCACACGCAAAATTCTAGATTGCGCAAGCAAATTACTACAAGCAAATTGGGATCTTAGTAGATCCGGCCCTATGTGTTGTCTTTGGAGACTCACAGTGTGCTAAGCCTCAAAGACCTAGACACTGGCTACTGATCTAAAATGTTTATTAACTTTTGCTCGACTGATCCCATCAATACATGCAAATAATTCAGGTAAAATGCAGTTTCTCAGCTTGTTAGTGGCATCAGATGTGTTCAGAGACTCTGTGTGGAACATGGACACCATCATCTTCTGAAACATTGATTCACCAGTAGTAGTTTGACAAATGACAGTGGAAGGAGACACTTCTTTTCATGTTTCGTTCAAACTCATTTTTAGTTAGGGGCAATGTTCATCCCAATATGATCCCAAGTGGGCGAGACCAGTAAAATAATGCCATAATAATCTATAAATGATGCAAATTCAAAATTACATTACGAAAATGTTTACATCTCCAAAACTATCCCTTAAAAAATTTGATTAACATGAACAACCTGAAATTTAAGAAAAATAAGTACAATTTTAACAATATTATGTCTCAGTTTATCTTTTACACATGTGCATTATGACTTACAGATCACAACGGATCTACAAATACACAAAATATCAGGTTGTACACAGTTCAGGTTCACATTTTTTGTGAAAGTACAGTTTGTAAATGTAAACACTTTTATGTAATTTGACATTTTTACACTAAAGCAAAGAGAAAATTTTTAAGTTGTCAGTATTTATAGGTTAGGTTATCATTTTACTGGTCTGACCCACTTAAGATTGAATTGTTCTGTATGTGGAACCTGAACTAGTATAATTTTGACAGCCTTGATTGTAATATCTTCAGTGTCATTTTTTCATTTCACATATGATAAATGGCAGTAAATTGCTAAGTTAAATGTGAGAAACATTCATTTTGAAGACACCACAAAAATACTTCGATGTCTTTAAGGGTTAAAACATTCCTAAACCCTTCCCATACAATTTTATTTTACACTGACAGAACATGTAAACTAGAATGCTACACATAATTTGTGTAAACTGCCTACACGCTCCTTCTAAGAGTGTGGTGTCACTTTAATAAGCAAGAAAAACAAGTACTAGACTTGTCTGATGGCCTGTCTGCGCTCTTTCTTGAAGTGCTGTAATTATTTAGAAGATGAGCTGCATTTAGTAGTAGCATCTAGGTTCTACTGCTGTGGTGAAACTTCTTTATTAAACTGAGACACTGTGTTAAAAAATGCTCTGCTCAAAAAGCACTAATTTCGTATAGTATACAGAGCTGAAAGGACAGTTTCAACAGAATAAAATAGTACCATTTCTGCAGAAATGTACTGCTTTAAAATAATTATTAGACTGCCTGGGATTTTGAGTACAAATTAAAATCGCAGCCGTTCAGTTTGATCCTTTGATACTGTGTTCTTGGATTTTTATTTGTTTCTAAATTGTTTTTCTACTCTGGATGTACTTAATTAATACATTTCTTGTTACTAAGAAATTGTGTTTTGTTGTCATTGACTTAAAACCATCTTATTTTTTTTATTAAATTTGTAAAGAAATGATTTGATGTCTGTTTTGCATCACATCTGCACAAAATATAAAACCCATAATGGCTTTACAAACATCATTTATGACAAATGTTGACTTTTCATTTCTTTATGTGTTTTCGTTGCTTCACAAGCTGTAGTATAGCCTCAACATTGAACCACTGAACCAAAAAAATGTGCTCCATCTCTATAAGTATATTAACATTTTAAGTCACAGTAACTATTTACTGATTTTATATTTTAAATTTATGGTTGGACTGCAAAGATACCAGTTTAAGGAAAGAAGGCAGATTAGTATAGTGAAAATCTGCTAAAATGTGACTAAAACATAGTGTTTTCAGCTTCATTTCCTGTGGGGACAGAGTGTGGGACGACATGCAGAAAAGGCTCTGCCCCCTTACTCAAAACAAGCCTATGGCATGAGCTCCACCAGGTGAGCCACCAGGGTGCCCCATATATTTATTAATATTTAAACCAAACCACAATCTTCTCCTAATCCAACTCAAAGTGCTTTTATTGCCTTAATCTAAAAACCTTTCAAATGGGATGCAAACTGCAGTTTCTAGTCACAAAGGCTGGGGTTTTGCACCCTTCACCTCTTGCCTAATAGCAGATTATTTAGTGACAAATCATGCATAAACAGAGGCACAAATGTTGTAACTGTGCCTCTGGATGCCTCCACAGTGAATCTGAAATGAAACAATGGAGATGTGAGTGAATTGTGGAGTTTCAGCTTTAAATTAAGGGAATTAACAAAAATGTTGCATTAACCATTTAGGGATTCAAACCAATTTAAACAAGGTCCCTCCATTTTCAGAGGCTCAAAAATAATTAGACAAACTGAGATTGCCATAAATATGAGGATTATTTTTTTTATACTTGGATTAAAGTCTTTTGCAGTGAACAAAGGAATGTACCAAATTTCTGATTTGGTTTTCACTTTGTTTCCCTTTTCAGCCAAATGATGTCCTCCTTCACTTGCATTGACTCCTCTTTAGACCTCATATTAAGAATTCCACTGAATAGCTACCAAATGTAGATTCAGACCTTTATCTACTTACACCAGGCCACCAGACCATTAAGCTGCGTATCAATCAACTGTCCAATTAGTTTTAAGCCTCTTGAAGGGATTTGGTTAATACAATATTATTGTCAAATTAAAGCCGAAAGTTAAAACTTCAACTGCGTGTTGATTGCTTAATGTCCGATCCACTGCGGTGGTGTACTGAAGTAAAATTACAAAATGTGTGTCACTCTCCAAATACACAATATTGTGCAAAAGTCTTAGGCCACCTTTAGCTTTGTTGTTTTTTGAAAGGTTTAAATAAGCGGAAACATTTCTTTTCTTTGCATGCATCAAGAAAATACAAGACATATGTGCACAGTCTAAAAAGGCACACAAAAAACTGACCTAAACGTGTTCTAAAAGTTAAAATCCCTATTTAGTGTGACCTCTGACCCCATGACAAGAAGAAGCACAAATAATTAGAAACATCATAAACAGGGATGGGAATCGGTAAGAATTTAACGATTCCGATTCCATTATCGATTTTGCTTATCGATCCGATTCCTTATCAATTCTCTTATCGATTCTCATTGGGTGAGGGAATAAAAGAGTACAAACGGGTGTGTTTGCATTAACTGTCTTTTATATTTCCATTTCTGCACAGAAAATATACCATATACAGTATGTACAAATAATAGAAACAGATGACGCCAGGCCTGGTTGGGGCAGGGTGGGGGTGGGGGGGTATGTGCAGTGAAACTGAAACTAAAGACGCTTTACTAATTCCTCTATTGCCGCATGTCCACTACGTGAAAATGGTTCCGCTCGGCTCGGCTCGTCGTTGTTGTGCACCTCATTTCCTTTCCCCTACCTTTGGAAACTTGTATTTGAGGGGGGTACAACGTTTGTTGCCCGCACTGGGAACCAGAACTGGGTCCGGATGACGGCCTGGTGTTCACTCCGCCGCTAGATTCACAAGTGTCGCTAAGTAGCGAATCAAATACGTGACATTCCTGTAAATGAATCACAAATGTTTGACAAATGTGGACAAATGTTTGAGCATACTGGAGGGATTTCACCCTTTTGAGGAAATGGAAACTTTCCAAGTGTTCCAGTGGACCTGGTGTCATCTTTTTAGACCGTTTCTGCCTCAACACTTTGTTGGCTACGTTCTGACCAAAACAATGCAGCGTACGCGTGACGTCATCACGCATGCGCAATGAAGGTGGAATCGATAAGCAGAATCGTTAAGCAGGCAGGCAAACGATTCCAAGGAATTGAGCTACTGGGATCCAGTTCTCAAAAAGAACCAGTTCTCGATTCCCATCCCTAATCATAAAGCAGTTCTACTGCTACTACTATGCAAAAGTCTTATGCCACCTCTAAGTTTGTTGTTTTTGCAGGGTTGAAATGAGTATACATATTGATTTTTTATTCTCTTTTCTTCAGATACGGTAAGAAAATACAAGAATTATGTGCACAGCCTGACAAGACACAAAAAAACTGAACTAAATGGGTTCTAAAGGTTAAAGTCTGACCGCATGACAAGACAGCAGTACAAACAATTAGAAACATCTGATGTGTTGAAAGAAACCTGGTATAAAACATCAGAAAATTAATGCAATAAATCTCATATTGTTTGAACAAAAGGGTTAAAGACATATTAAGCGCAAAGGGAGGTCACAAAAAATATGACCACTATGGTTTATAAAAGCTGTTTTTAATGAAATCTTTGTTTTTCCTGCTGTGCATACTCACATATCAGATTGGATCTTAAAGACCCAGAGCTACTTTTGTGGCAGTTCCAAAATATTTTTTTTCTCTATATTTAAAGTTTGTTAAAGCAGCATATGACTTTCATCCCAATTTTTTTTTTCAAATTTGTAAAAACCCAAGTGATAGCCTAATTATCACTAATCCATTAGTTTTTCTAGTTAGGCTATCACTCGGGTTTTACAAATATAAAAAAAAAAAAAAAAATTGATGAAAGTCATACGCTGCTTTAAGGGAATTACTACCATTTATTATAATATTATCCTCTGTATTTTGCGTTTTTCAGTGTAAATCACGTATTTTCCTATATTTCATTTACGGATCATGTAGATGTTCAAATAAGCTCAGATCAAAGTTGAGGGTTATATCACAAATGGAGAAAACTGAGGAAAAAGTGACTTTTTCAGCAAAGATATAAATGACTGAATATAAAACGAACGCCATGACGCCATGGGTTTTACTGGTGAATCGATGTCGTAGAAGATGATGGTGTTTCCGCATTCACTATGGAGCCTCTGTACATCCAAATGGGTCATATCTGATGATCATGAAAAGATGACAAACTGCATTGTACACCAATTATTTACATGTATCGATAGGTTTAGTGCAGTGGTTCTTAACCTGGGTTCGATCGAACTCTAGGGGTTCGGTGAGTCAGTCTCAGGGGTTCGGCGGAGGTCAAGACACACACTCGACTCATTAGTCGGGTGTGTGTGTCGGGCTAGGTCCGTATATGTAAACAAACGACTTCGGAGACTCTTTCTCTGATTGACATCCAATATACACGGTGTATTGTTGTTGCTTATAGCACTACAACACATCCAGAAGTGTTTATAATCTCTTCCACTCGTCTGACGATGAATTATTTTAATATTTTCCACATCGTTGTTATGACTTTTGCTACTTCCTGTTAACCACGGAGGCAGCCATGTGTAGCGTTTGTTTACATTTTTCGGTCACCGCACTGGTCAGTTACAATCATGTGATGACCGACACACCGTTGCGGATGGAGAAATCGTATTACGCTAAAGCCGAGCTAGTGCCGTAATAAAACCAAGGTGAAGCCATGCATTTCTGAACTGGTCTCTCAAAGGCAACAGCAGAAGTCAGACTGATTTGCAATAAATATTCATTATTATTGTAGCCTGATGGAAATTAGGTGATGGGTGTGTGTTAAAATGTTAAAAATGGTAAATAGCATAAATACAATAAGTTCATTATTGGAATACATAAGGTTAAAAATTAAAACCATTTCAGTGTGGTAGTATTAAAAAAGGTCATGTCTTTGTGAAAAGGTATGTAATTTGTTGTGAGTTCATGCACTATATTGGTTTTGTTCTTTGAACACAGTGATGTTAATGCACGGTTCATTTTGTGCACCAGTAAAACATATACCTGTGTCCTGAATTTGAAAAAAAATCATATTTTATTTTTTAATAAAGAAGGGTTTGGTGAATGCGCATATGAAATTGGTGGGGTTCAGTACCTCCAACAAGGTTAAGAACCACTGGTTTAGTGGTTCATAAGTTATTAAACACTGTAGCTCAGTAGATGCTTTTGGTTGCCAGTGGATGTTTGGGTCTTTATGGGTTAATACAGAGACTGACAAATGTGTGATCGTTACAACATCATTAAACCAACAAACCTAATGTTGGCCAAAGACTTTTGCACAGAATTATATATGGACCTGACAGTATGTCTGATCATAGTAATAAGTTGAATCTTTTTGTGTTAGTTTACGGAATTGAGTTTAAAGTGATTATTTTGAGTGATTACTAATTCCCACTTTCTCTGGGGAAGTAAACCTGAGTAATTCCAGTTGCACTGTGTCACCCTTGTATGCTGTCTTGTTCCTCACTTGTAATTTTCTTGAGACTACATTTTTCTTTAAACCCTCTAATCAGCATTTTATAAGCTCAGTGAAAAATCTTGTTTCATCCATTCAAATTGTGTCCTATCTGGCCCAGGCCTGCATTCCAGCTGCCTTTTCTCACTATATTCTGCTATGCTCCGCAGGGATGCCGGTTGAATATTGAAGCAGCTTAGCATGACAGCAATGGCAGGGCAAGGAGGAGGGCAAGATCAGAATGTCAACAGGCAGCCTTGCAGAGGGAAATGACAGCAGCAGGGATGGGACTTCTTTCTATATGGACATGCTTTGCTCAAACATAAAGTTGCTTTTGTTGTCCCATTGAGAGATGTTGTCAGACATTTTCAGCAGATGATGACAGGAAAAGATAGCAGGTTGAAAAGATGAAAGAGAAGGACTGTGGAATCTGGTTCAGCATGTTCAGAGAGCTTCATATATGATACCGCAATATATGTCACTTCATGTTAAGTATGATGTTGTCTTACTTGAGATTATGTATTCCATCTGGTGTCGCTGGGACGTTGTATCTTCTCATGTACTCATGCATTTCAGGGAAACTCTTTTTGACATAGTCCTCTGCACTGCTTTCTCTCACTGTAGCAAATCGGAATCCCTGAGAGGGATGGTGCAACTGTGGGTGAGAAAAAAACAAACAAAAAAAAAACACGCTATTACCTTTAGAACACTGAAAATATTACCACTGATAAGCATTGACCAATTCTCACTTTTCACAGGGTACTTCAGTTCTAAAATGTAGACAAAATCTGTATTGCTTTTCTTGTCTTTTCTTTCATTTTCTCATGTGCTTGACTGGAACATATATTTTTTTCCTAAATTGGCCTCAGAAAAGTTCCTTAAATAAATAAATAAATAATCACACACACACACACACACACACACACACATACCTACACACACACACACACACACACACACACACACACACACACACACACACACACACACACACACACACACACACACACACAAACAAATATTTGCTAGGGTTTTACAGGCTCCACTTCTCTCAAAAGCAGCCCTCTGCAATCCAGAATAGATACTTAACCTTGCTCTTCTGTTTCATAATGTGAATGCAGCATCAAAGCTTTCAGAAAGAACCTTCATAACAGTCTGTATTCATATGGAGCCCTGACTCATATGTTAATAGAAACCAAGTAACCGTGGCTTCTCAAAGACAAACACCTAAATGCCTTCAATCAGAAACTACTGTGCATTACATGAACAAACTATTGTCTTTGTAGAAAGTAACAGCAACAGTACATTTTTTCTCAAGTATTGTGTGTATACTTTAGTTGAGTATTTCCATTTTATGCTGCTTTATTTTAATTCTACTTTTGTGAGCTTTAATTTCAAGTTACTTTTATGATGAGCATTTTGCACAAAGGATAATATCACAGCCTTCAGAAACAAACACATTGTTAAAGATTAAACCTGTTGTTGTCAACCTTTATGGCTTCTGGCATCTTAAAAGAATCCGTATTTCGCTGGCTCACATTTCAGATGCATCCACCAAGGAGTATTTTTCCACTCCTAAAATTATCAGATATCTCAACAAAAATCTGAGATTTGAGTAGAAGTCCAAAAAATAAATAAAAATAATGTCCTTCCAATTCATTTAATAACATGAGAAGCCTTCAGATTGATTGATTGATTGATTCAAATCTAGATATAAAATATGGACTAAGACATTAAGACACATCACACCTGCAGCTCACTGGACTTCCCTTTTCTGTTGATTTGAATTATCATAAAAGTGTTCATATCAATTGTCAATAACTGTCACAATAAATGGCAATCAGTATTTCTGCTAAGTATAAAGGCTGGCTTTCTCTCGTAAGTGAGAGTTGGAGAAACCAGACAGTTACCAACATGTCTGTGGTGAGTGTTCTACATGTATGGTTTATTTTAAATATTCATAAAAATTCAACTGTTTGCTCAAAAGGAACATTTTCATAATGCTCTTATAGAACATCCATCCATCCATCCATCCATTTTCTTCCGCTTATCAGGGGCCGGGTTGCAGAGGCAACAGTCAAAGCAGGGATGCCCAGACTTCCCTCTACCCAGACACCTCCTCTAGCTCCTCCGGGGGGATCCAGAGGCGTTCCCTGGCCAGCTAAGAGACATAGTCTCTCCAGCATGTCCTAGGTCTTCCCCAAGGCCTCCTCCCAGCAGGACATGCCCAGAGCACCTCCCCAGGGAGGCGTCCAGGAGGCATCCGAAACAGGTGCACAAGCCGCCTCAGCTGGCTCCTCTCAATGTGCAGGAGCAGCGGCTCTACTCTGAGCTCCTCCCTGGTGACTGAGCTCCTCCTCCTATCCCTAAGGGTTCACCCAGCCACCCTAAGGAGGAAACTCATGTCGACCGCTTGTATCCCGAATCTTGTCCTTTCGGTCATGACCCAAAGCTCATGACCATAGGTGAGGGTAGAAATGTAGACTGACAGGAAATCGAGGGCTTCACCTTTCGGCTCAGCTCCTTCTTTACCACGACAGATCAATACAACGTCTGCATCACTGCAGACGCTGCATCGATCTGCCTGTCAATCCATCCTTTCCTCACTCGTGAAAGACCCCGAGACACTTGAACTCCTCTACTTGGGGCAAGGAGGGCAAGCCACCTTTTTTTCCGGTCGAGAACCATGGCCTCAGATTTGGAGATGCTGATCCTCATCCCACTCACTTCATACTTGGCTGCAAACCACTCCAGTGCACGCTGAAGGTGCAGGTTTGATTTGGCCAACAGGACAACATCATCCGCAAAAAGAAGAGATGACATCCCGTGGTCCCCAGACCGAACCCCCTCCGGCCCCTGGCTGCGACTAGAAATTCTTTACATAAAAATTATGAACAGAACCGGCGACAAAGGGCAGTCCTGCCGAAGTCCAACATGCACCATGCTGAAGGTCCAGACATTGACATTTATTGCCACATATATATTATATTATAACATTTGTCAGTGTTGTATTGTATTGGAGTTCAGCTCCCTGTTAGCAATAAAGCACCTGAATTCAATACATCCCAGTAGTTTTGTTTATACAGTGTATAGTCCTAATTCCATTTTTAGCTGCTCTGACAGTTACACAGTATGTCACAGTGCCAGTTTTAATAATTCAGTGATGTCATATATAATTATATATCTGTCAGCAGGGACCAAACCAGTACTTTTGTTCTAATATTTTAACATTTTACATTTTGCTGTAGGATTTTGCATGCAGGACTTTTTACTCATTACTGTGCAGGTAAAAAAAGAAACTGAATATAGTATACCTTCATTTATTTATTTTAGTATAATCATGATTTGCCATTAATCTAAGTAAACCTTGAATGATCAGAATGTGTTTTTTGCTTTAATTTCATGCAATGTTACACTCTCCATATTATTATTATTTTTTAATTCATTGGCTGACAGGCCATAAGCATTGTGTCCTCATAGTCACCTTCATTAACAATTTCTTCAAACATCTTCTGGGACTAAACTACTGATTGGATTCAGTGAAAGCGCCACCCACTTCTATTGGGAGAATGATCCCCTGCATCAAGACCACAGGGTTCTAACATAGCAGCAGAACCTGACAACCTCACAAATCCAACTTGATATTGATTCTTGATAGAACATACCGGTGAGATACAGGGACATTGATTCCTTATTTTTTAGTTTTTTTTTTACCTTTGGGTCATGTATGCCTGACAGTTGTTCATATGTCTTCTCTCCCACCATAACAGCAGCCAGGTTTGCAGTGTAGGTGGACAAACAGAAGAGACAGAAGATGGCCCATAGATTCATTAGTAGACGACCGGTCCAACACTTTGGGGGCTTGATGGCCACTGTTCGGCCAAACAGAATAGCGTAGCAGACGTTGAGTGCTGAGGAGAAGGAAAACACCCGGTCGCGGTTTCGTCCACGGGGGGTCATACCGAACGGACTGTGCCACTCGTACAACGTCAGGAAAACAGCAGTGACATGGAGGGAGACAAAGATGCCGAGCCACATGGACCAGTGGAGGGGCCACATGAAGGCCCCGATGGGTGCAGCAGTGTCACGGGTACGAACCTGGAAAGGGGTTGGAAAGGTTTAGATAAAAATCTGCAGATTGATCATAAACAGATGAAACTCCAGGAAGGAAAAGCAGTCAGTTGAGATGCATTAGTGTAACCAGTATGTTTGTCCTGATGTGATTTTTAAGGCAAAGTAATCAATCTGTTGCTGTTTGTTGCATCATACACCGACTTTCAGTATGAGATCAACCCATACAGACCTAGTGCTACTTTTGTGGCAGTTCCCAAATGCATTTTTCTCTCTATTTAACCTTTCTTAAGTGATTTATCACCATTTATTAAAGCATTATACTCTGTATTTTGCATCTTTCAGTGTAAATCATATTTTTCCCTATATTTAGTTTACTTGATTATGTAGCTGTTCATGAAAACTCAGAGTAAATTCAAAGGTTAATATTTTACAACAGGAAAAAACTGAATATAAAAACAAGCATCTACAACTTCTGTCATTTATCAAACTCCATGGGTTTTACTGGTGAACCAGTGTTGTAGAAGATGAAGGTGTTTCCATGAGCAATACAGAGCCTCTGAACATCCACATGGGTTGTCATTGGTATCTGATGACCATGAAAGGTGGTTGTTTGGGTCTTTATGGGTTAAGGTAAATAAAGTCAAGATAAATCCATGAAGTACTCAAATACAAGCATGTTTTTGGGCTGGAAGAAACTGAAAAACAAATGGGAATTTCAAGAATTCAAAACACTAGCACATGCATAAAAATAGGAATATGTTTGGATAAGAACAAATTAATGTTTTCAAAATGCCATTAGCCATGTACTACAAATACAAGTCTGTCTCATGAATGTAGTTGTTTTAGAAATGTTGTTAAATGTGGACATCATTTCAAAATAAACATAACATAGCCAGTAGGGCTGGGTATCATGGCCAATTTCCTTAATTGATTCGATTTCGATTCATCAGGCTCTGAATTGATTAATCTCGATTCGATTTGATTTGATCCGATCCGATATCGATTCGATTCAGTATTAATTGATGAATTCAGATTCATTTAGTGATACTAAAGTACAATTTTGAGCTGTAGTCTGATTATCTGACTACCGCAGTTACGCAACACATCAGTACTGGTATCAATATTGATATGACATTTCAGCAGTAAATCTGCTCTTAAATAATGAATGAGACAGAAACATTGCTGTGGGTGGGTGGGTGGGTGGGGGTAGCAATCCATGATTGTCGCTTTACTGTTCCTCTAACTCCACAGTAACTGATAGTATCACTAATGGCTGAGTGTGGATCCAAGTTAATATTCCTGGAACGATCAGCTTCCGCGACTCGCCTCCGAGAGCCTCTGCCACCCAGATGCAAAATTTAAATGAAATCGATCTAAAATTGATCAAATCAATTTTTTTTACCTAGCCCTAATAGCCAGCTCACAAAAGTACAATGACTTTATAATGGGCAAAACAGTCATTATCATAGTGCAAAAGTATGCTTTTTTTCTGCCATTTTAGTCTGTTTTAAAGCCACCTGGAACTGAATTTAAGACCTACTTCACAATGGGTTCGATGTATTGCTGACATTTCAAAGTCTCAACACCAGGGGTAAGACATATTCCAGAACGCACTTAAGCCCAAAACCACCAACAACTCAATGTCATGTATCCACAGACTGTATCACTCACTGAATAAAATATAAAACATTGTTTACACACATCTGTAATACAGTATCATCAAGTTTTCTTCTTCAAACTAAAATTCAGTCAATCAAAATAACACTTTGTCGTATAATCTTCATGTGCTGCATCAGCTGATAGTTTGCTGATAGTATAGCTCTGTTAACTTAGCTCTGTTTTTAGACAGAAAACAGCCATATTAAAACCACAAATCACCTCAGATTTCTGTATGGTTTGTGATGTAGCAGCACTAAAGATCTGTTTGGAATCATCAAAACAAGATCAGAACTGTCACAGTTTAGTCTGAATGAAAGATAATAACATCACATAATAACTTTATACCTATATAAAACTTGAATCAAACTCACCTGTGTAGAAGAAACGCTACCATTTCAGCATCAAACTCCATTTATTTAATTTAGCGCTGTGTTCAGTGGTGAAAACAACAACAGTGCAGCTTTTACCACTTTCTTTGACTCTACAGAGTGTATATAAAAAAACCCCAAAACAATACATTTTGAAAAATTACCCCCAGTTCCGCATTTGATAATTTTTGAAATTTTCTGGACATCGGTAGGTAGGGGATTGGTAGATATTTGTCCAAATTTACAGACCCAGGTTTTCATGCATGAGTGAGCAGGGGCGAATTGTGCAATCCAAGTCAAAACTGGTTTGCGTGAGGTAGCGGTGAGATTTAAATCCAATCCAATTTAAATCCACATCCATAAAAGAAAATTTGGACAATTATGAAATGCTGAACTGGGGGTAATTTTTTAAAATGTATAGTTTTTTTTTTTTTTTTTGTTTTTTTTTAACACCCTGTAGATGTTGTTTCTAGGCAGTTCTCATCCCATCTAGTTACTTCCTGATGCTTTGGTCAAAGGCCCCAGGCATACCTTCAGATTTCTTTATTCTAAACACTAATGTCAATTTTAGGTAATTTAGAATAGAATTACTAGATATAGCCCCTATAAGCAAAACTGAGGAGAAAAAAAACATTGATAAATTGGAGTTTGAAACAATTCACCCCATTTTATTGCAGTGTCAAATTTTTACTGTTATGATATTATCAGCTGTTTCTTCCTGTGTTGCATTAATGTAATTTGTTGAATTATTTTATAGTACTTCTTACTATTTCTCAGACTGGGTGATTGATTCAAGACATATTGTTAGCAATGATGGCCTTTTTTCAGGTTAGTACACTTTTAAAATGCTTAAAGGATCAGTTGGAACCCTGTTAGTGCATTTGGAGAAAAAATGTGTTGCTCAGTGAAAGATAGACGAAGATAGAAGAGGAAAAAATGGGGTAAATAATTGAAAAGAACAACCAGTGAGAAAAAAAACAAAAACAAAACTAAACAAAACAAAAAAACCCAAACAAACCTGAAATATCTCTCAGTATAGCAGAAAAAAGGAAGAGTAAAGAGTGATTTCTCCCATCTGTACAGCTGTCAGCTAGTGAGACTAGATATAATAATTGCAGTAATAGGGTCACTCCACAAAGCTGTCCACTCACCAGTCCAGCCTCATATGGGGAAATGCATTAGAATCCAACAAGGTAAAGCTTTCAGTAATAAAACTCTGCCATACTGATACTAGCCACCAGCATACCAAGCAGAGAGAGTTGAGGTGAGGTCAATGACTTTGAGAAGGGGAGGATGGACCAAAGTGTAACAGAACAGAGGGGAAGAAGGAAAAACTGATGAAAAAAAAGTGGTGAAAATAGAAGGAAAAAATACTGGTGTACTGACCAGAATTCCAAGACTGGTGGAGAAGAAGGGAGATGTGAAGTCAATTACTTGACTTCGGGCTGAATTAATGCTAAAAGATGTCACAGCCATGTGGGCAGCACCACTGAGAAGGTCTCCAACCAATCCTGTCCAGCGACCATTCTTGTATCCCCCATACTTCCCATCGCCAACAATATAGAGGTCAAAAGTAAAGCCCATGTCCTCAGCGAGCTTCTCTAGCAGGTCAATGCAGTAACCATAGCAGCATTTCTTCAGCTCTGTCGGAACAGATCCATTAGGTCCTGCAAGGTTCTGGAAGAGTCCCTCTAAAACTGAGGATTCATTGGTGAGTGGATCAAGGCACAGCTGGCCTGCAGGACACATCCCATCCCCATCCACCTCACGGGTAAACACAAACGGGTGCTCCACTAGTGTAACCACCCGCATGTGGAGTCGTGTGGGTCGGCGCCAGTCTCCCCCACTCCCAGAACCATGATGGCTTGGCCAGGCCCCCTGGTCCATCAGGACTCTCCCCCGGCGCCAGCGTCCCAGACGAGTCCAGGTTGGCTGGCCTAAGGGGTCCAGCTGGAGGGACCAGATGTAGTGATGGGCCTCAGAGATGACATTCTGGCTGAGAGTGTCTTTGGATATAAAACCACTCTGGCCCTCAAATGATGTGTTGGAAAGAAATCTGATCGAAAAGAGAAAGGAAGAACAGAACAGGATTAGAGGAGGATTTTTATCTTCTTACAATACAGTTTCCTTTGAACAGATTCTATGATTTTCTCCAGAAAATAAATTCATAAGGTTTTGCCTCTGAATGGTTGAACAGTAACACTGCTTCATGAAGCTCTGTTTGAAACCATACCACTTGTAGCCAATGCATTTACAGAGTGAGCCAAAGTAAATACACATCCTGTGCTTCATGCTCAGTTTGTAATTTTATAGCACACTTTTATGGCAAAACATAACTCACAGCTTAAAGCTCAGTTTCATCGCATATGATGTGGACGAAGTCTTATATCCCCACTTGTACTGAAAAGGAGATTCAGCCTGTTTTTTTTTTTTTTTAATTCATTTTTTACTGAGAATATTTTTTTTCATTCAGTGCACTTCCATTTTTTGAGTGTGGGAGCATTTGGAGGAGAAAAATCCCACTATTTGTGTAAATAGTGTTTTGTGTTCAGAAAGGATAGCCATACTTAGCGCATTTGAATGCCAGAGTGAATGTGTACACAGAGAAAAACCTGGTACTTTGTGTATTTCTTAAATGGCTGGTGTATTATAAATTGCTGCAAAAATGTAATTTTAAACAGGAGAATGTCAGCTTTGGAAGAATTGTCAGCTTTTTTTGCTGTTTTGGTGGGAGGTGTGTAGAGTGGCTATGAATTAGTGTGAGAAGAGCATAAAGTTTCACAGTACCCAAGAAATCTGGGGAAAAACAGCCATAAAGTATTGTTTGCAGAGGTGAGCGTTACATTAGATGTGAGGTGACTCATCTGTGTGATACATGTTATCTTACACCCTGCATTATTAGTATATATAGTATATTATTATGACTAATTATTTCAGGGTTTTTGTACACAATTAAAACACTCATAAAACAGTCCTACCGTACTAAAAGTCTTATGCCGCCTCTAAGTTTGTTGTTTTTGCAGGGGTGAAATGAGCATACATATTTATTTCTCATTCTCTTTTCTTCAGATGCAGCAAGAAAATACAGGAATTAAGTGCACAGCCCTACAAGACACACAAAAAAGTAAACTATATCTGTTCTAAAGTTTAGTGTGACCCTTGACCTCATGACAAGAAGCAGCACATACAAATTACATATATCTGACGTGTTAAATGAAACCTGGAATAAAACATCAGAAAATGAATGTAATAAATCTGATATTGTCTGAACAAAAGGGTTAAAGGCATGTTGAGTGCAAAGGGAGGTCAGACTAGATACCACCACTTTGAAACTTTAGTTTTTACTGCTGTACATACTTCGCGTATATCCTGATTGGATCTGAATACAAAGACTAAGAAATGCATATGTGTGGTCATTAGAACTTTACTAAGCCAACAAACCTAATGTTGGTTGAGAACTTTTGCACGGTATACTGGATTAACCCTTTTTCTTCCTGTTTTAAAGCATGCCACCAAACTTCATCAGAAACAATTGAGCATGCAGGAATCATACATACACAGATTTGACCAAACAATTTAATAACTTTTGTGGCTTTAATAAATACTTAAGATTAGCTTGAATTTTGCTTTGTGAAATATTAATAGTGATGATGAACATGTAATTTGCTTCAGGAAAACACGGGGAAAAAAAGCAAGTAGTTATTGTTTTAATCATTTTGAATGTCTGCACTTGATATGGTGATTAAATCTTGCCTGAATGATGACAGAACTGGACCAATATGCTTATTTGCACGAGTGCATTCCATTCAATCTATTTCTAAATAGTGTGATGCACTGAAGAATATTTTAAAGCAGCAGCTCACTGGCCAGGGGGAGTGCACAACTCTGTAGTCCTACACAGCACTTCAGTGGGTGTGAGGCTGAATCAAGGTACTATGGAGATGTGTCACAATTCCCTAAGTTTGCATTCCCTTCTTAAGAACCATCAGACACAGCAGGAAGTGACCTATAACCTGAATCTGATGTACATTTGTTCAGTGGTGGTGTACATTATCAGTATATTGAAAGGCTACAAACTACTAGTACGCTGCAGTGTGAAAGTAATGAAAAAATTAGTATCGGATTATCACTTTATCACTTAGAAGGAATGTCTTGTTTTTGTTATTAAGAAGGAGTCTTCTCACCTCCTCAGCAGCTTCTTACAACACTGTCCAAATGTATGTTTTTCATAAGAGTTGATATTTTACTGTCTCAAAGGGAAACGTGTGTTAATCCACAATAGTTGTCTTATTGTACAGTCGTTTTGAGGTCAAACTATCCTCTTTTTATACATTATTCCCTCTGCACATTAATTTCACTGTGACCTCTTGTTATGCTTTATGCTTGTCCAGACCATATTTTTACCTCCGCCAAGGAGGTTATGTTTTTGCCAGGGTTTGTTTGTTTGTTTGTCTGTTTGTCTGTCCATTAGTGTGCAACATAACTCAAAAAGTTATGGACAGATTTTGATGAAATTTTCAGGGTTTGTTGGAAATGGGATAAGGAAGAAATGATTAAATTTTGGTGGTGATCGGGGGTGGGAGGGCCCACAGGGGGGGGGGGCGCAGACCAGAAAATTTAATCAAAATCTGTCCATAACTTTTTGAGTTATGTTGCACACTAACGGACAGACAAACAGACAGACAGAGAAACAAACCCTGGCAAAAACATAACCTCATTGGCCACTGATCAGCCTTGGCGGAGGTCTGCGCTCTCCGAGTGCTTCTAGTTCATGTTTTTTTTTTTTTTTTTTCCTTACCGTCCTTTTTTTGTGTCTTTTTTCTGCCTGTTGGCATTTTCCTTTTCATTTTTCCCTTCTTTTGTCTGAGTTAATGTAACCTGTCAATTTGCAGTAAGTGGCTTGTTGGTTTGTGATCTGTATAAGTCTCAAGCCCTTTACATAGACTGGGTTGTTTTCTCATGCAAATTGCATATTTCCTTGCTCTTCCATCTATAATCAAACTTCATTCGTCAACATATTCAGGTGGGCAACAACAGATGAGGCTTTAGATTAACTTTTCATAAATGCAACATAAGTACTTAATTTAGACTACAAGAGAAAACCTGTCTTAAATAAACTTTAAAATAAAAAAAAAAAACAGTGTTCCCACCTCTCTTTTCTTAATGCACATCCACACCCAAAGTACAACTAGTGAATTTCAACAGCGTGACACTGACAGCATCTGATAATTTCTTCTCAAAAAAACAAAGCGGTGTCACAGACAGATAATCACAGAAAACAAGCAGAGTTCCCCGGTGACTGCCCTCGACTCCTAACATCCTCCGAAACAAGACAAGGCCAATTGTATGAACGTATTAATCTCAGCCTTAAGGCAGATACAAAGACAGGCTAGTTTGTATATTTACCTCCATGGATGGAGATGCTGAAAGTGAGAGACACACTGAGGTAAAATGGAAAAGGACTTAGAACCTGAAGCTGTGATACTAAACTTAAAACAGGCCAAATCAGGCCAACAAGGCTACCGACCATTTCTTAATTCACAATGAAATACATTGATTCAAACTGGGGATCAATTTAACTTTTTCAATTGTGACCAAAGCATTTAATACTAAATCCATTTTCTACTAAATAGAAACTTAACTGGAGTAACACATCTGATTTATATAGGCCTAGTGTCAAACTTTTCCTAGTATAATTCAAATAATAAGTTAAATTAAAAATTCAAGATATTTTGCCTCTAATCCATACCTAAATGGAAAAGCATATGAGAGTAGAACTTCAAACCCAAGATGTATATATTATGCAATCTGAATGAGAAAAGTCTGGATGATGTAAGAAATCCAAATAAAGAAAGAAAGCAGTAATAATAAAATTAACTTTTGTACAGTGTAATGGGTTTTTGTACCAAATGACTACATTCCCCTATTTCAAATCCCCTTGTCAGTTCATTCTTTTAATGCATTACTCACCCTAAACTACCCCCATTCCAAGTTTTCCTGAACCGATTGAAGGCCTAAATAGATGTATATTTAAAAAATCAACTGAAGTTGACTAGACAAAACATGAAGTATCATGCCGTATACTATCTGCTATACAATATGAGTAAATTGTAATATCAGATCTTTCTTTTTCTACTTTGAATTTTTAATATCATCCCAACTTTTTCTGATTTTATTTGATCTTCTACTTTCTGAAATGCCTTAACATACAGTATAGATAAACAGATCATACACTACATCACTTCAAACATGGCTATAAATGTATTTTTGTTCTTGTCTATTATATACTGAATTCAAATTATTTAATTATAGTAACCAGGACATGCTTTATGCCATTATTCATTCATATCACTGAGAACATTTTGTCAACTGGACCGATATGGAATTTCCTCTGAGTCAAACCCTAGGAGATCTAGACGGCTTTCATGGATAGCCTATGACTACATAAATGTATTGAACTATCATATAAAACATGCATAAAATGAATCTGTAAATCCCTAAAAAATATAGAATGTATAGGTAAGACAGAAGAAAAACAAAACATGAAGTAAATAAAAGATAATAAAAGACCTAACTAGAAGAAGGGTGAACCATCCTCTCCGCAGCTGATCTTTGGTTGATTAAATTTACATTTTATGCATTTTGGCAGACACTTTTTTCCAAAGCGACTTACAGGGGAAAACCAATCAAATCAAATCAATCAAATTTTATTTATGTAGCGCCAGATCACAACAAAAGTTATCTCATGACACTTTATATATAGAGTTGGTCAAAACCAGACTCTAAGCCAGTTCACAGAAACCCAACAGAATCCTCCAGGAGCAAACACTTGTGACTGGTGACAGTGGCGAGGAAAACTTCCCTTTAACAGGCAGAAACCTTGAGCAGACCCAGACTCCTGGAAGATGGCCATCTGCCATGACCAGTTGGGGTTAAAGAGACAGGGTAAAGGAAGAGAAAAAGAGAGAGCAATAGAGATAGAGACTGGGGGAGAGGGGGAGAAGGGGAGAAGTAGGGGGATACACATGGATGCAGCTGAGGATAAATGAGTGATGACAATGAAGGCAGGAGAGAGGCAGGACCACTGCAGCAGGTCCAGAGATGATCCTGGGAAAATCTGTGATAATCCTGGGAAAAACCTTATTAATATATTTAAAATGGAGTGTCTGAAAGTGCTAGGACAGGAGGTGCTCTCAGAAGAGCTGGGTCTTCAGGAGCTTCTTGAAGATAGGCAGGGATGCCTCTGTTCTGGTAGTGCTTGGTAGAACGTTCCACCAACATGGAACGACCCATGAAAAGAGCCTGGATTGTCTTTTACATGGTTTCAGGACCACCAGACAACGTTCCCCAGAGGAGCTGAGTGGTCGTGGGGCAACATAAGCTTTTATCAGTGCACCTAAGTAGGTAGGAGGAGACCCATTGAGAATTTTGTAGGCTAGGATTAATGATGTGAATTTGATGCGGGCAGCTATGGGTAGCCAGTGTAACCAGAGTAAGGGGGGTGACATATGCCCTTTTAGGCTGATTGCAGAATGCGCTGCTGCATTCTGGACCATCTGTAGTGGTTTGACAACACTTGCTGGGAGGCCTGTTAGAAGAGCATTGCAGTAGTCAAGGCAGGAGATAACCATAGTCTGCACCAGGAGCTGGGTGGCCTGTTGGGTTAGGTATGGCCTGATCTTTCTTAAGTTGAACAGAGTAAACCGACATGATTGGGTGACAGAGGCAACGTGATCTGTGAAGGTCAACTGATTATCAATCATGACTCCCAAGTTTTGTGCTACATTGGTAGGAGCCAGAGATAAGGAGTCAGTTTTGATGGAGATGTCATGCTGTATGGTTGGCTTAGCTGGGAAGACCAGCAGCTCAGTTTTGGACAGGTTCAGCTGAAGGTGATGGGCTTTCATCCATGCAGATATGTCAGAGAGACAATCTGAGATTCACACTGAGACTGTGGAGTCATCAGGTGGGAATGCCAGATAGAGCTGGGTGTCATCAGCATAGCTGTGATATGAGAAGCCGTGTGAGTGGATGATCTTACCCAGTGAGGTGGTGTATATGGCAAAAAGGAGGGGGCCCAGCACAGAGCCTTGGGGGACCCCCGTGGTGAGGTGGTGGACTGCAGATGTGTGCCCTAATCAGGACACTTTGAAGGCCCGACCAGTGAGATATGATTGAAACAAGGAGTGTGCATGGCCTGTAATGCCCATGTTTAAGAGTATGGATAATAGGATATCATGATTGACAGTGTCAAATGCTGCTGATAAGTCAAGTAGAATGAGTACAGAGGACTGAGCTGCTGCTCTAACCTCTTTCAAGGCCTCTGTCACAGACAACAGAGCCGTTTCAGTGGAGTGGCTGATTTTAAAGCCAGATTGGTTGATGTCAAGGAGATTATTTTGGGAGAGGAATTCTGTGACCTGTTTGAAAACCACCCTTTCTGTGGTCTTAGAAAGGAATGGGAGGAGTGAGACCGGTTGATAATTCTCCACTTGAGTGGGGGTGAGGGAAGGTTTTTTGAGCAGTGGTGTTACCTGCGCTTGTTTAAATACTGTAGGAAATGTTCCTGATGTCAGTGAAGCATTAATCACATGTGTGATTGGTGCGGTGATAGTAGGGGCGACAGATTGTAAGAGGTTGGATGGAATAGGGCCCAGCAGGCATGTCGTAGGACAGCTAGAGGAAAGTAGTTTAGACACCTCGTTCTCTGTGGGGGGGGGGGGTAAATGAAGGGAATGACGCAGTTGGGCTTTTGTCTGTTTAGTTAGTAGTACCCATAATCAGGGGAGAGGGAGAAGTGTGTGATGATGATGAGGTGGATCAGTGAGCTGACTGCTGATAGTGGAGACTTTATTTGTGAAAAATGAGGCAAAATTGTCTGCTAGGTTGGTAGCGGGTGGTGGAGGTGGAGGGTTGAATAGTGTTTTAAAGGTTGAGAATAGTTTCTTGGTGTCGGTGGCAAAGTGAATTTTGTCATTATAGTAAGCCTTCTTCGCAGCAGTGGATGAGAAGGATGATAACAGTGACTGGAATGTGATCAGGTTGGGAGGGCTTTTTGTTTTGTGCCATTTTCTCTCTGCGGCTCTGAGATTGGTATGCAGTGACTGGAGGGTATCATTGAGCCATGGGTGGGACTGGGAGGATCGAGCGGGTCTGGTGGACAGAGGACACAGGCTTTCCAGACAAGAGCTAAGTGTAGAGCACAGAGACTCAGTGGCATCATTAACCTCTAGGGAAGAAAATGTGCTGGGCGGAGGGAGAGCGGAGGCTACAAGGGTGGAGAAGTGAGTGGGGGACAGGTTGCAGAGGTTGCGGCAGAAAGAGACCATGGGGGAGGGAGCAGACTGTTTTTCAGGGAGAGACACACTGAACTGAATGAAATAGTGGTCAGACAGGTGTAAAGGTGTGACTGTGAGGGTGTCTGTGATGCAGTTTTGGGTAAAAATGAGATCAAGCTCTTTACCAGCTTTGTGGGTTGGAGGACTGCGAATCCGCTGTAGCTCAAAGGAGAGTATTAGTTACATGAAATCTGAGAAGCTGGGATTGTCTAAGTGGATGTTCATATCACCATGAACTAGCATGGGGCAGTCATATTCTGGGATGGAGGAGAGCAGAGTGACTAGCTCATCAGGAAAATCACCCAGTTGCCCTGGTGGACGATAAATGACAATTATGTAAAGTTTGACTGGTGCTGTCACTAGGATGACATGGTATTCAAAGGAGTTGTATTTGACTGAAGGTAGTGGTTGATTGTATTTCCATTTGTTGGAAATTAACAGACCCACCCCACCTCCTCGCCTAGACGAACGAGAGGTGTGGGAGAATGTGTGGTTGGCAGAAAGTGCGGCTGGGGTTGCATTGTTTTCAGGTTTAATCCAGGTTTAAGTGAGAGCCAGGATGTCCAGTGCGTGGTGGTTGGCATAGGCAACAATAAAATCTGCTTTGTTCACCGCAGATTATCAGTTCTACTGGCGGATAACTCTACAGAGAAGGACGCACCAATGACTGAGGTGTATATTAATGGACAGAGATTGGTGATATTATGATGCCTTTTAGCCCTGTGAAACCCCATACGCAAACCGAAAATAACAGGAATGGGATAGTGACCAGTGGAGAGATCATTCCCCAGAGGTGAGCTGGTGTGAGTCAGGGGTGTAACTGTTTTTAGTGAGGGCCTGGGAGAGGAGGAGAGATCAGTTGGGTTGGTATTCATTCTCACTACAGGCTTTACAGGAGACTCTGAACGTGGTGGTATTTGATGTGACCAGCAGGGGGAGCTGGTGGGGGGAACAGCACTGTGAGCAGTGGCATGTGGGTTCACTGCAGCAGAAGAGGGAGAGCATAGTCACATAGGCGTGGGTGTGGTTTTAGTCAGGACAGCATGTTGAATGTTTGTGCCAAGACCCTGCTGCCCAGTCTAGAGGGGTGGACACCATCGGACTTGTAAAAGGAGGAGCGGTTCCAGAACAGATTAAAATTATCAGTAAAACTGAAGCCATTCAGAGTATAGGCGGACTGTAGCCAGGTGTTCAGGCTGAGGAGCCTGCTGAAATGGCCCACACCACGGGTAAAAGAGGGGAGGGGCCTAGAAATAAAAACAGCCTTCCCGCATCCTTTCAGTTTATCAGAAAGGTTTTTAAAATGAACCTTTGTCACTTCGGACTGTTGAAGAGAAGTATCATTGAAGCCCACGTGAACTATGATACGGATAACGGTGGACGGCAGTGAGACCAGCAGCTGTGGCAGTTCACGAAGGATGGTGGTGATGGTGGAACCAGGAAAACTCTTGGTTATGGCATTAAAGAATCGGACGTTACGGATGATGTAGTCCCCAAGGATTGCAGTGGTCGAGGAGACGGTGTTGAGGGTGAAGGGTTACTGGACCCTCCTGGTGGACACTCCACAGGTGGACAGCTGGAGTGACGGTGAACCCCCTCCCGGAGAAGCCGACACCGGGCAGAGGAGCAGGGACCCTGGCTTGGGGGTTTCACAGGGGGACCAGCATCACGACCGTCGCTGATAACCAGTTCGGTGGCAACCACGGTGTCTGCAGGAGCCGGTTCCCGGACAGAGCCAGGTGGGATGGGATAAATGAAATATAATTGGCTGAAATCCTGAATGACTGACATGTCAACATCAAATCTCAGTTTGTTCTGCATCGATTCAAACACAGTAGACAAATCCCATTGGCCTTCCAAATGAGAGCTCTTATTATTATCCAGGCTCTACCATGGTGAAATCTAAACTAAAAAACATAGGGATATGATCGACAGCGAGGTTAGGAAAACAAACACATGACCAATGTGGGACAAATGTTTGCACTAGTGGCAGCTGGTGGAATTATTTTTTGGTGGGGTGCAGTCTCCAAGTCAGTTTTCAGCTGCACTGTAACCACATATCAACACTAGAATACACCAAAGTACATGCACTACTATTTTAAAATACTTAATTAAAGTGAAATAAAAATACACAGTGGGCGACACAGTGCAGTGGATAGCACTTGTGTCTCACAGCAAGAAGGTCCTGGGTTTGACTCCAGTACCAGTCAATGGGGGTGGGACCTTTCTATGTGGAGTTTTTCATGTTCTCTCCGTGTCTGCATGGGTTCTCTCCTATGGCAAGCCAACTGAGCATTTATTACATATCCTTCACATCCACTACTGTTTTGTTGCACTGATAAGGCAAAACGTCACACTAGTTTACTAGTGAAGGGCAAAAACATGCACTAATTTACTAGTGAGGGCCGAAATCACTAGTGAATGCATTTTTGTCATTACTAGTTTACTAGTGCAGCTAAAATCTCTCACTAGTTAACTAGTAGGAGCCAAAATGTTCACTAGTTAACTAGTAGATGCATATTAGACGTACTAGTCAACTAGTATGGTGCAAAATGTCCTCTAGTAAAATAGTACGGTTCAAAATACCTACTAGTAAACTAGTTGAGCATATGCTAATGAGGAGGTGGGTACGAAGATTAAACCGAAGCTACCTATTGGCTTTTCCTGAAAGATTCCCACCATAACGTACAATCATGGCTCAAGGTACGGCTGCGCATTACACATTTCCAGCGGAATCTCAGGATATTAAATTACTTCCACCAGCCGTGCAGAGCTGCAGAGCTACCGAGCCTGGCCAAGCGAAAATGAACATTAGGGCCAATTTCTTTTTTCTCTAAAACAATATTTCTGATTACTCAGTATGAAAGATGTCTTTTCAGACCTCTAAGTTTATAAAACTGTGTTTAATTTGTACCTGAATTACAATTGGATATATAAGAACATATATGAGAAAAAAACTAATTTTTAATGTATGATTGTTTTTTTTTGTTTTTTTTTACAATTTTTAATTTACAGTGTAAATTAAGAACAGTTGAGATTGTAAAATGAATGCATAAAGCATAAATTCAGAATGTTAATAGCAATGTGTATGTAGCAGGAAGTAGGAAGTGACAGTGACATCAATGGTAAGGAGGGGGAAGGGAAACTTATAAATGAGACACACCTGAGAGCTGTGTGTGGAGGGAAACTCAAACAAAGGAGAGACTGGAATGAGGTCAGATCTAATGGAGAAGTGAGATTGACAAGGAAAGGAGGAAAAAACCAAACAAAAAATAAAACCTTAATGTGACTTTAACTGAAGAATCTGAAAATGAACCGGTGTGGACCCAGGAGTCTTTAGAAGATCATCTGAATCCCTGGAGCAGGCGGACCTGTTCTGCTCAGACTCAGTGGTTACTCTCTCTCGGAAGACACCTACAGACAGATAAATTCCCCTTTTTTCCGCAAACTCTCCTGGCTTCTCCCGTCTGGCCTGAAGATACCCCTGTTCTCTCTCTCCCCCTACTCAACACACATATGCCCCTAACCTCCAACCTGCTCTGAACTGGACCCCATTCATCTTTCCCCCTTCTCACACACACACACACACTCACACCCCCATGAACTGAACTGAACTGAACTGAACTGATCTCATCTCAACAGATCTCCATACTCACCATCATCCCCTGGAAAGAACTGAAGGACCCCGAAGACCTACAAACAATACCCCCTGCACACTCACTCTACATACATACACCCCTGCACACTCATCCTCCCTCTTTACCTACATGAGTTAAAAAAAAAAAAAAAAAAAAAAAAAAAAAAAAACTGTTTTCTGGGACTGACCACTAAGTTTAATTTAATGTGTTTAATTACTGTTTAATTCCTGATTTAAGACTTGTTTGAGTTGATGAATAATTGAAATGTTTTGATGATGATGTTGATGATTCGGAATCGCTGATTTAAAATTGAGGAAATTAAGAAACCTTAATTTTACACTGTTATCTGATATGTCTTTTGTAGAAATGAAGTGAGCAGCTGGGTTTTTTTGCTTCTTTCACATTTAAGTTAAATATGTAATAAATTGTTTTTTTTTTTATGTTTATTGAGACTTCTACGCTACATGTAAATAAATATGTTCAAAATATATGCCTCATATTTTATATTTCATTTTGAATGTTAATAATATACACACATATATATATATGTGTGTGTGTGTGTGTATATGTATATATATATATATATATATATATATATATATATATATATATATATACTAGTTACTATATTACTAGTTAACTAGTAAGAGTTTTTGTCCTTACTAGTTTACTAGTAAAACTGAAAATAGCTTCTCTAGTTATCTACTGTACATTTTTGGCTCTTACTAGTGAACTAGTGTGCATTTTTCCACCTCACTAGTTAACTAGTGGACAGTTGCACTCTTACTACTTCCCATGTGTTGTGTTTTTGGCTGCACTAGTAAACTAGAAGGTTTAAATGCTCTCACTAGCTTACTAGTGGAAAGATTCAGCCCCACTAGTTAACTAGTGCCACGCATGCAAATGAAACAGGCAGGACAAAGTCTCTGATTGGTCAAGTTCAAACCATGTGTTATGAAGCCTTAAAGAGCCTGCGCACAATTGTTAAAAGCTGCTTGAATTTTGGAAGCACTCTGGTCAGGAGATGAGTTCATTTGTTTGATTTCTTTTAATCAGAAAATTATTCATTTATCAAATATGAATAGATTAATAATTGTAAATGGCCTCAACAGTGCAATAACTCTATTAATAATTAACAATCCTATCTCTTGTATTGGAGGGGATCTACTGTGCTTGTGTCACAAATGGAGATCCTTGGGTGCAGATATTTGTGCTCCAAACAGGAAACGTGCTACTTTACTGCTCACTAAATGACCAAAGACATTTTTAAACTCCACTTGAATGCAGATTATACATGGTACTCACAAGCTGTATCATGTACAGCTCATTTATTTAAATATGAATGTTTCTGTAAAATTATTGTATATGATTCCCATCATCTTCTTCATGTAAGGCAGGTGGAGTGTCACCCTACCTCCCTCTATTGACGAGCTGTCACTGGTTTTTATAATTACTATTTATTTATTTTTACTTTATATTATTTGTTTTTTGCACTGTCTTTATACATGTACACTTTTTGTTGCATTTTATTCTGTTACTTCCTTGACTGTTGAATTTCCCCATTGTGGGATCAATATAGTTAAATTTAATCAAATTTAATCTCACAGGAGCTTTGAAACTTTTATAAACATTTATGAATACTAGGAAGTTGACTTCAAGCTGTAACATTCACAACATAGAATAATTGTGGCTGTTTTTATGAGAAAGTGTTTTTGGACTGGGACCTTCTTTGACTAAAGGAGTATGAATGATCTCAAAGGGGGCACATATCTGGCCTTTATGACCACTTCACAGGTAGGAACTGCAGCTTTTTTAGTTTATTTTGTTGAGCATACTGGTGAATTTCAATGAAATGCACTCAAGTGCCCATAGTTTCCATATAGTGAGCTGAATAGTGGAACTGTGGAGAGGCTTTCTGCTTATGTGTTTCCTATATTGGTATAATATGCTGAAATCCTTACCATTAACGAGATGCTTGTGCTTAGATTTTTCTTGGATGGGCCACTGGTGTTCTGATGGACATTAAAGGGTTTGTTTAATTCATTTTATTCAATAAACGCTTTTTATGCCTCCTCTCATTTTAGCAAATGTGCCCCCTCAGGCAAAGGAGTATGGGTAGCTCTGGCCTCAAGTTTTTGGTTTACTAAAGGGAATAAGTATCATAATAACCTGATGTTTCCATTTTACCACATTTTTTATGGCAATGGCTGCTGTCACTGTACTGTGGCATGAAATATCGGTTTGTCTATTGCCACAGAGCCAATCAAATGTTAGTGTTTGTACTAAAGCCAATTATGGATACTGTTACATGAACTCATTTGCCTCTTGTTGCCACAGTACTGTGGTGATATATGCTGTATACTTGAATGCATTCTTTTGTGCATTTTGGTACCATAGTACTGTGGCAATTGATGGAAGAAACTACAAATTAGTGATGGTATATAGCAGTGGTTCCCAACCTTTTTTGGCTGGTGACCCCATTTTAACATCACAAATCTCTGGCAACCCCAGACATTCAAAAGGGAGACATTTTTGCTCAAATTAATTTGTTTTTGATCATGTAATAGTTTGTTGTACTATGTTGCAAATAAATGTTAATTTTAGATGACATTTAGGCTATATAATGTATATTATTATGAAGCCCCCCTACATCATGAACAATAGAGTGAGCAAGATCCATCAGCTCAGACAGGAGCTGAAGAGCTTGAGGCGGCAGTTCAAGGCAGCCAGTGAAGAAGAGAGGGTACCTCTTGTGGAGCTGCGCAGCATAATCCACAAGAGGCTGATGACCTTGAGGAAGGCTGAGTGGCACAGGAGGAGGAGGAAGGAGAGGTCCAGGAAACGTGCTGCCTTCCTAGCGAATCCATTTGGGTTCACAAAGCAGCTGCTAGGGCAAAAACGCTGTAGTCAACTTGCCTGCTCCAAAGTTGAGGTCGACCACCACCTCAGGGAGACGTACAGCATTCAGCAGAGAGCAAGACCTGGGCCCCTGCAGGTCACTGATTGATCCTCCTCAACCAGCTTTGGATTTTGATGAGAAGGAGCCTGGGTGGAAGACGATCCAGGAGGTGGTCAAAAGGGCAGGAGCAAGCTCCACTCCAGGGCCCAGCGGAGTGCCTTACAAGGTATGTAAGAACTGCCCCAGGCTACTCCACAGGCTCTGGAGGATCCTGAAGGTGATCTGGAGGAGGGGCAAAGTAGCAGACCAGTGGAGACAGGCAGAGGGTGTGTGGATCCCAAAGGAAGAAAAATCTCAGAACCTCGACCAGTTCCGAACAATCTCACTGCTGAGTGTTGAAGGGAAGATTTTCTTCAGCCTCGTTGCCAGGCGACTGACAGACTACCTCCTGAAGAACTCCTATATTGACACCTCGGTCCAGAAAGGAGGGATCCCGAAGGTCTCTGGGTGTCTACAACATACAGACATACAACAACATACTCAGCTCATCAGGGAAGCCAGGGAGAGCAAAGGAGATCTGGCTGTGCTGTGGCTGGACCTTGCAAACGCCTATGGATCCATACCCCACAAGCTGGTCGAAGAGGCACTGAACCAACATCACATCCCAAAGAAGTTCACAGACCAACTTCAGCCTGAGGGTCTCCTGTGGATCAACAACCTCCAACTGGCTCGAGCCCGCAGGCTCAAAAAGGGTATCATCACCGGATGTGCGATCTTGGTTATCCTCTTCGCACTCGCTATGAACATGCTGGTGAAGTCCGCGGAAGTTCAGTGTAGGGGGCCCATCACCAAGTCCGGAGTCCGACAGCCACCCATCCGAGCGTTCATGGATGACCTGACAGTGACAACTACATCTGTCCCTGGCTGCAGGTGGATCCTGAGTAGCCTAGAAGAACTGATCTCCTGGGCTCGAATGAGCTTCAAACCGGCTGAGTCTAGGTCTCTCGTGCTGAAGAGAAGGAAGGTATCTGAAAAGTTCAGCTTCTCACTTGGTAACACTAGGATACCATCACTCACCAAGGAACCTGTGAAGAGCCTGGGGAAGGTGTTTAACTGCAGCCTGAGAGACGCAGCCTCTATACAAGCAACCAACCAAGAACTGGAGACCTGGCTAGCTGCAGTGGACAAGTCTGGCCTTCCAGGTAAGTTCAAGGCCTGGATCTATCAGCATGGCATTCTCTCTCGGATCATCTGGCCCCTCTTGGTCTATGAAGTCCCCATTTCAGCAGTGGAAGGCTTCGAGATGAGGGTCAGCAGCTTCCTCCGCAGGTGGCTGGGACTGCTTCGAGGCCTGAGCAGTATTGCTCTGTATGGGCAAAATAACAAGCTGAAGCTCCCCATCAGCAGCCTGTGTGAGGAGTTCATGGTGATTCGAGCCAGGGAGCTACTTGAATACCGGGACTCCAGTGACCCATAAGTCGCCCAGGCTGAGATTGAGGTCAGGATGGGACGGAAGTGGAGAGCTGCTGAAGCTGTGAGCATCGCAGAGTCAAGGCTGCGCCAAAGGGTGCTAGTGGGTGCAGTGGCACAGGGGAGAGCTGGCCTAGGCAGTGGTAGATCAAACCGCTATGACAAGGCACAGGGGAAAGAGAGGAGGTCGCTGATCCTGGAGGAGGTGAGAGCAGGAGTAGAGGAGAAGCGGGCCAGCCAGATGGTGGGGATGCGGCAGCAGGGAGCCTGGACAAGATGGGAACAAGCTGTGGAGCGCAAGGTCACATGGACCGAGCTGTGGAAGGCTGAACCCCACAGGATAAAGTTCTTGATCCAGGCAGGTCTACGACGTGCTGCCAAGCCCATCGAACCTCTTCACCTGGGGGAAGGCGGAGACAGCAGCTTGTCCCCTCTGCCAGAGGAACCTTAGAGCATGTCCTCAGCTGCTGCCCGAAAGCCCTGGGTGAAGGGCGCTACTGCTGGCGACATGACCAGGTCCTGAAGGCCATAGTGAACACTATCTGGGGCGGGATCAGCCACAGTAAGAGCCTCCGCCCAGTAAATAACACCATCACCTTCGTCAGAGCTGCAGCAGCCACCCGAAACACCTCCCCTGGCCTGTTGGCAACGGCGCGCGATTGGGAGCTGACAGTTGATCTGAGGAGGCAGCTGAAGTTCCCAGAAGCGGTTGCCAAGACAACATTAAGGCCAGACATGGTCCTCATGTCAGTAGTGTCCAAGCACGCAACTCTCTTGGAGCTAACGGTACCTTGGGAAGACAGAATGGAGGAGGCCCACGAGAGTAAGAGGGCAAAGTACTCCGAGCGAGTGGAGGAGTGCCAGAACAACGGTTGGAAAACACAATGCCAACCCATTGAAGTGGGATGCCAAGGATTTGTGGGCCAGTCTCTCTGCAGGGCCTACAAGATGCTGGGCATCACAGGGACCAGCCAGTGAAGGGCCATAAAGTTGGCCACTGACGCAGCGGAAATGGCGTCAAGGTGACTGTGGATAAAGAGGGTAGAGGAGTGGAAAGTAGGGTAGCGCTACCTGGACACAAGCTGGGGCCTGATCAACCTCGGCTGGGTTGCCTGGGGGAGGGTGTCTGATTGTTGAAAGACCCAAAACCCCCTGAGATCCCAGGTTACATGACTGATGATGTGTCCAGGAGCACCACAAGGTGTATCTAAGAATGGACGGAGGCAGAAAAGCCAGGTTGAGATTACTGCACAAAGTGACAATTTTATTTTCCTCAGTCAGGATATGTACAGTCAGTCCAGTTTGTATTTACAAGGCTGCAAATTAATACTGAACAAACAATAACTTAAACTATGAATTACTGAAAGAGCTGCAGCATCTTAAACTGATCACAATGAACATTAGAAAGATAAATAGTACCACAGTGCTTCAGGCTCAGCTTCAGAGTTTGTCATGTCTTTTAAGGATTGTGATTGTCTCTGTCAACTCACCATATATTTTTTATTAGCAAGTTTTTATTTTTATTTTTTTTTATCAATTACTAGAAATTTCAGGCGACCCCATTTGAATTCCAGGCGACCCCACACGGGGTCCCGACCTCAAGGTTGAAAAACACTGGTATATAGTATAGAATAGGAATTATTGCTCTAAATACTCTGTATGTCGTTTTATGGTGTTCTTTGCTCCATGCAGGCAGTGAGGCTGGAGAAGGTGGACCTACATGTTAGATCTGGTGGTGTGCTATGTGACTTCTCAGTTCTGCGTCACTTCTGTGTCAGTTCACTGTATTGAGTGCTGTGGTCTGAATTCTGCACTCTGAACCTCATCCCACTGGCAGATTTATAACAATGTCAGAGTTCACCTACCAGCATCCTTGGCACCGTTGCGCCCCCCCCCCCCCGCTGTCTGTGAAACCGATCTATTTGCTATCTGATTGCCTTGGTACCTTTCAGGATGTAACAAGTTACCAGTCTATACATGATACGAGGGCGCTGATTGGCTCTGTGGTAATAGTGCACAATACTGTGTCAGTAGCCATTTCAATTTTTTATTGCATAAGTCCTTGTCCTGCTTTTATTAGGATGTTTCTGAGTAAAAGCACATGGAGCGCAATGACATAATCAAGCAAACCGTTAAATACATGAATGCTTTTGATGATTTTTTGTCACATTTCCTACATTAGGATTTCTACATTTACAATCAAAAGTAATATATGCAAGATAATTTACCCTTGATTGCCTGGTACAAAAATAATGATTAAATGGTGTAACTCCATCACTGGCAAGGTATATTATCTCGGTGGCCTCAGTAGCTGTCTAGAGTGTGTTTGTGTGTGTGATCGCATAAGACAGCCCATGGTTCGGTGATCACACCATCTTTCTCACTGAGCCATGCTTCTGGCTGTCTGACGATGTCAGATACCAGAGTACACACACACATGCACGCACGAACACACACACACACACACACACACACACACACACACACACATACACGCACACACAGACACACTTTAGTATGTGTATACTAATCCACTGGAAGGGCTGTGTTTAGATGTGTGACAGAAAAGCCCCGTCAGTTACCGCGGGAAAACTCCCTCGAATAAGCCTAAGCACGCACACATACACACACTCATTACCTGGTTGTCCATTTACTTCGTCTCCTGTCTGTTCACTCCGTTTTCATCTTATTTACCATCGGACCGTCATTGCAGTAGTCTTGGGTGCACACTTGACAAGTGTTAATCCATTGTTCTTTCTATAGTTTGTCACCTCTCAAACTTCCATCCAGTATACAGTACAGGCCAAAAGTTTGGACACACCTTCTCATTCTTTGCATTTTCTTTATTTTCATGACTATTTACATTGTAGATTCTCACTGAAGGCATCAAAACTATGAATGAACACATGTGGAATTATGTACTTAACAAAAAAGTGTGAAATAACTGAAAACATATCTTATATTCTAGTTTCTTCAAAGTAGCCACCCTTAGCTCTGATGACTGTTTTGTACACTCTTGGCATTCTCTTGATGAGCTTCAAGAGGTAGTCACCTGAAATGGTTTCCTAACAGTCTTGAAGAAGTTCCCAGAGATGCTTAGCACTTGTTGGCCCTTTTGCCTTCACTCTGCGGTCCAGCTCACCCCAAACCATCTCGATTGGGTTCAGGTCCGGTGACTGTGGAGGCCAGGTCATCTGGCGCAGCACTCCATCACTCTCCTTCTTGGTCAAATATCCCTCACACAGCCTGGAGGTGTGTTTGGGGTCATTGTCCTGTTGAAACATAAATGATGGTCCAACTAAACGCAAACCGGATGGAATGGCATGTCACTTCAGGATGCTGTGGTAGCCATGCTGATTCAGGTTGCCTTCAATCTTGAATAAATCCCCAACAGCGTCACCAGCAAAGCACCCCCACACCATCACACCTCCCCCTCCATGCTTCACGGTGGGAACCAGGCATGTAGCATCCATCCGTTCACCTTTTCTGCGTTGCACAAAGACACGGCGGTTGGATCCAAAGATCTCAAATTTGGACTCATCAGACCAAAGCACAGATTTCCACTGGTCTAATGTCCATTCCTTGGGTTTCTTGGCCCAAATAAATCTCTTCTGTTTGTTGCCTCTCCTGAGCAGTGGTTTCCTAGCAGCTATTTGACCATGAAGGCCTGATTCACGCAGTCTCCTCTTAGCAGTTGTTGTAGAGATGTGTCTGCTGCTAGAGCTCTGTGTGGTATTCATCTGGTCTCTAATCTGAGCTGCTGTTAATTTGCGATTTCTGAGGCTGGTGACTCAGATGAACTTATCTTCAGCATCAGAGGTGACTCTTGGTCTTCCTTTCCTGGGGCGGTCCTCATGTGAGCCAGTTTCGTTGGAGCGCTTGATGGTTTTTGCGACTGCACTTGGGGACACATTCAAAGTTTTTGAAATTTTCTAGACTGACTGACCTTCATTTCCTAAAGTAATGATGGCCACTCGTTTGTCTTTACTTAGCTGATTGGTTCTCGCCATAATATGCATTCTAACAGTTGTCCAATAGGGCTGTCAGCTGTGCATCAACCTGACTTCTGCACAACACAACTGATGGTCCCAACCCCATCAATAAGGCAAGAAATTCCACTAAGTAACCCTGACAAGGCACAGCTATGAAGTGAAAACCATTTCAGGTGACTACCTCTTGATGCTCATCAAGAGAATGCCAAGGGTGTGCAAGGCAGTCATCAGAGCAAAGGGTGGCTACTTTGAAGAAACTAGAATATAAGAGATGTTTTCAGTTATTTCACACTTTTTTGTTAAGTACATAATTCCACGTGTTCATTTATAGTTTTGATGCCTTCAGTGAGAATCTACAATGTAAATAGTCATGAAAATAAAGAAAATGCGAAGAATGAGAAGGTGTGTCCAAACTTTTGGCCTGTACTGTACATCCCACATTTACATGTCTCCACTGTCAAACCAAGCGCCACTCTGACTTTCGGGTTATATTGCGTT
Organism: Sphaeramia orbicularis; assembly: GCF_902148855.1. NCBI lineage: Eukaryota > Metazoa > Chordata > Actinopteri > Kurtiformes > Apogonidae > Sphaeramia > Sphaeramia orbicularis. The sequence continues at coordinate 64,901,926 of NC_043968.1, read as the reverse complement.
GTGTGCGGGACGCGGTCCTCTGATGTCCTGGTGACGTCACCGCAAAGTGCCAGTTTTGCACTATATTATTTTTCCCTGGCCATTTTAGAGACCCATTGTCAAAGGTATTACATATGTTGTATTTTGAGAGGATTTATTATAATCATGTGTACATGATGGTGGTGGAGATATGGCCAGTTTAGTTTGTTAGTTTGTTAATTACCTGGGGGGAGGGGTCTCAGGGTTTTAAAAGAGGGCCTTTCTCCATCATGGTTGAGTGGATGCTGAGCTGGTTACACTGAAGGTAACAGAGAGCTGGTTGCATAACTGAATAATTATTTTTGCCTATGATTGTAATTGTTATTTTTCATACTTTGTTACTGAGGACTAATTTTTGCACCTTGGGAAGACGAGCACAATAAATCACTTAAAATCATTTTTTCTAGTGATGGTGAGATGAAACCTCATGAGGCATCGAACCACTTGAGCCAACTGGTTTGAGAAAGGGTTCATTTCTCGAAGCTTCATGTGTACACGAAACCACCTACTGGCCATGTGTATAATCACAGACAGCTGTATCTGAACTTCAGAATGTAGTGATGCATTGAATTTTTACCTCCGCCAAGGAGGTTATGTTTTTGCCAGGGTTTGTTTGTCTGTCTGTCTGTTTGTTTGTTTGTTTGTTTGTTTGTCTGTCCATTAGTGTGCAACATAACTCAAAAAGTTATGGACAGATTTTGATGAAATTTTCAGGGTTTGTTGGAAATGGGATAAGGAAGAAATGATTACATTTTGGTGGTGATCGGGGGTGGGGGGGCCCACGGGGGTGGGGGTGGGGGGCGCAGACCAGAAAATTTCATCAAAATCTGTCCATAACTTTTTGAGTTATTTTGCACACTAACGGACAGACAAACAAACCAACAGACAGACAGACAGACAAACAAACCCTGGCAAAAACATAACCTCCTTGGCATGGGGGGGCCCACGGGGGGGGCCACTGATCAGCCTTGGTGGAGGTCTGCGCTCTCCGAGTGCTTCTAGTTGCATCTGTTATGGCTCTTGGGAATGACTATGAATAATAAAAAATGTATGACCAAATAATTTCTCTACATAAATTATCACATATGTGTATAATAAAATATTTTTAAATGTATTCTGTGTGTATAAATTTCCCCAAAATGGTAGTATCATGGTTGGGTAATGTTTTTTTTTTTTTGCCACTTTAGGAAAATGTCATAACTTAAACAGACACATGACAGTGAAAGTGCTTGTGGAACTAGGAAGAGGGCACTGAACATGCTTGTGTAACTTGGACAATGATGTACAGAACAGGGGAGATTTTATTGATTTTTATTCAGAAATAACAGTTTCTCAACAGTTTTTAGTTTGAAGGGATTCTTTTTTTTTTTTTTTTTTGACACAACTTCTCCGGCATTTGAAAACACCCTTTCACATGGTACAGAAGATGCTGGCATGCACAAAAACGCATGAGCAACATTATATAAATTGGGGTACAGTAATTTTTTGTCTCTCCCAGTACTCCAGATAAGCAAACCTTATGTGTCTGAAATAATGATAGATTTAGTTTACCTTATTAGGAGTACTCAAACTAAAATGTTCCCACACAGGGGAAATCCTCCTCTTCTTGGCTGGCTCCATCCTCTTACTCATCTTTCTCTTTTCCCTCTCCTAAATCTTCAAATTACCTCTCTCTCTAAAGTCTTCAGATTATCTCGAAACTATATAAACGCTATCCAAACTCTATTATCCAAACTCTTCACTGACTGTAACTCTCAATCAAAAATCCACATTTTGAACGGAGCCTGAATCAGATAGAACCACCTCTGAACCACTGCGCAAGGCTTCGGACGTCATAATTTTCGGCTCCGCCCTTAAATGAAGCAAGCCTCGATACACACTTCGCGGAAACGCCCCCTCCGTTACTCGACACACGCTTCAAAGCCTCGGCACATCTCCTAAAATCACAATTTTTTTCTGACTACGCCATTATTTTCCCTTTCATCCTGAGGAACCCCGTCACAGGATGTAATAAAGACTGCAGGCATCTATTCTATGCAGGCATGCATCTCTTCAGCATTCCTTCAGGTGCTAATGAAGTAAATGACGTGACCTTTTTCCAAAATATGGATTTCATGACACTTAAGCCACAAGAAATTTCCATTTATACCACCTTGTCAGCTTTCTTACTTTTCCAATAATATCTAAACTAACATGACAGCTCAACTAGTCTGTCTGAAGGTCAGCGTCTTCGTTGTAGCTTGTACATGCTAAGTTACCCGGGGGAGTGTGTCATTTTCCTTATTGTACACAGTGAAAGTGACAAGCTGCTGTTGCACATCCCTGGCAGTGCGCACAGTGTTCCGTGTTAAAACCGAAATGTCACATTCCACTAAAAGGTCACGTATCATAATAGCTAATATGTTCAGTCAAGACAACAATAGCATCTGAGTGTGTTTCACTGTGATAATCTTAAGGTACAGGCAGTTTTAGACACAAACCTGTCTAAGCAGGAGCCTGTGAGAAATGAGGAAAGATGAGCTCCACAACTTCGCCTGAAGCAGGAAATCACATCCTTGAGTAGATTTTGACTGAAAGAAAACACCAACAAAGGGTGCTTCTGCATTTCTAACACAGCCTAATCCCATGGGTAAAGTAAATATGACATGCTACAACAAACATACATGCGAATTCCCTGGTCTAAACAGACAAATGCTGTGAATATACACATAGATTTTCCCTTACAACCTATATATGAATGATCTAATGGGCTATATTTTGCTGTGTATAAACAGGATGCAGGCAGGGAACAGTAAACAAAGGTACAAAACTACACTGATCATGGAAAAAGAAATATCTGCTACTCCATTCACAAAATCTAAACTCCTTCACAGTCATAGCCATTTGGCCTCGGTCCTGATTATATCCCCTCTTTGCGAATTATTGATTCCCTTAAATCAGACCCATTTGAGGCAATTAAACTGACACACCCACCAGATTACCCTTTTATGTGATAGTGGTGGTTATTTCTAACCCAGATGTGATCCAAAACCTTAATGTTCTTTGCCTGTAAATGGACAGAGGTCTAAATAACTAAGAGTCATTTTGGTTTTGAATAATCCACTTGTATTGTCATTTTCTGTCAGTATTCTCAATTCTTTTAGTAAGCATTTTTAAGCATATAATATTGCTACAGCTTTACGGTTTTACTTTACTTGTTGTAATTGTGCAGCACCTATTTCCTCAGTGAGTGGCCTTCATTAAGCCCTGAGCTTAATCCAGGAAATTTGTTGCTGAACTGAACCACTGAACCTGACTCAGATATATGAACTGAACCGCCCGGAGGGAGGGGACAAAATTTCCTGCAGTGGCATGTTGAGCTTGTTGAAGTTACCCCAAGTGTTTAACTAAACACCACTGATGAGGCTATGCTACAGCCAACATGGAAACAAATCCAGCAGCGTCTAATATAGTGGCATATTAAATGAGAAAAAAAAACAAAAAAACAACAACAACAACAACAACTTCCATATCTACTTTTCATTTTGTAATAATTTCCATAGATTTGTCTATTCATTTGCTTTTGTAATAAATTTGTTAAATTGTAAAGAGACTTTACGGACACCCTGTATTTCTAACATAACCTTAACCTTTTACATAAAATGGGAAAACCTCAATTAAGTGGAACCTCACTCATTATGAGTGATCAAAAGTTGATTTGGAAAAGTTGGACCACATGAAGGGACCATCTGACATATGGAAATGCACCCAGGCTTTTTGTTTACTTGCCATTTACTCTCCTTTTCCATTCTAAAAGCATGATATAAATTCTTGTTCAATAATTATTTTCCATCCCATGAAAAGAAAAATAGTGTTTGAAGAATATTGGTATTTTAAAATGAAGAGTGACGACCATGTGATTCACATCTATCACACAGTAACAATACTTCAAGGTCATGCATGCCTCCTGCTGCTGAGTGTGAATCACCTCGAGGACATATGAAGCACCACATAAGTTCTAATCACAATGCTGATGATTTATGTTTGAAAATGACTAGAAAATGAGTAATGCAAATTCAGAAAAAGCAAGCTGAAAGAAAAAAACAACTTATGTCTGTATTACTTGCAAAGATAAATATTAAACACGCTATCTTATGTTAACATGAGATGAAATAAGTTGTTCTGGGATATACTGTTTGTGTAAATATCACTGCTGTCTAACAGTAAAAGCGTCTGGCAGTGCATACCACTTTATTAAGCCTATCCCTCCTTGAAGCAAATAGAGAGTGTTTTACTTACATTGGATCAGGGAATACAACCCACTGTGGGGGCATTTATTATATACCATAGCACTTTCTATCTTTATACCTCAGCTGCCTGCTACATTCTAGGTATAATATACTTGACTCAAGTGGGCATGCATCAGTTTGGAATTATTTTTTATCAAGAAGGACTGTCCCTGATGGAGAAAAAAATGTGTAAGATAACCTGCTGAAATTCATCCCGGCTATATCTTATTTGTTATGCCACTGCTTCTGCTTCCTGCAGTTGATCAGTATCTGCATCTTCAGGACTTAGACACTGTATTTATGTGAAGATGTCTTCACCTTTTTATGTTTGTTTGTTTTTGCTGTATTTCCTGTTTGATGTTTTCTCCTATTTTTTTCTCTATAAACCCCTTACATTTGCTACTTATTCTCTCCCTCATCTTAGCTTGCAATCATAATTCCACCTGCTATGCTGTTATGTTATTTACAACTTTTCTGAGATGACTTTTTTTGATAGTCTGTCACTTATCTAGGATGCATTTATGTAATTGGCAATTCTTTTTTAAGTATTAGGAGCCAACTGACTGGAATTAACTCATTAAGACCCAGTAGTACTTTTGTAGCAGTTTCCAAATTAATTTTTCTCCTTATTTAACCTTTCTTAAGTGATTTATCATCATTTATTATAGTATCATCCTCAGTATTTTTTTTTTTTTCCAATCAAAATCAGGTGTAACAAGAATCATGTAGACGTTCATAAAAGCTCAGATTAAAGTTGATGGAAAACTGAAGAAAAAGTGACATTTTTAGTAATCAGCATCTACAACTTCTGTCACTGATCAAACTCCATGGGTTTTACTGATGAATCAATGTTTTAGAAGATGACAGTGTTTGCATGTTCACTATGGAGCTTCTGAAAGTCCAAATGGGTCATATCTGATGATCGTGAAAAGATAACTGCATTTTACCTTAATTATTTCACTATATCGATGGGTTTAGGGTTTCAGAACTTATTAAACATTTTAGATCAGCAGAAGATTTTGGTTGCCAGTAGCTGTTTGGGTCTTTTTGGGTTAACTATGAAATAATGTATTCTGGATTTATTATGTAAGCACAAAATGAGTAAAGGTAGCTGGAAGTCGAAGTTCTGCTGAAGTGATGGTGCGAAAGTAAAGGACATGTGGTTACAAATTAGCCTGATCCTCCTCGAACAGTGAACATTCAAGATAATCCTTCATTATCTGATAATGGAGCTACATAAATATGAAAAATGTTTCAAAACTAATTAGAACTCATACTGTGACAAGAAAGGACACCCGCAACAAAATCCATTTATAAGAGTCTTTGCACCTTGCATTAGGACACTGAGCAAATGCACAAGAAAGCCATCACTGTGCAGCAATGTGTTCACAATGTTTCACTGTCCCTCTCGGTCTTTTTCCTCATAAAGTGCTAAGTGATGCTCCTTAAACAAGTTTCCCCATGGGGTCAGCTGAGCAAGTGACCAGGAGAACAACTATTGCTGTAGAGTTCTCAGCAAATGGAAGGCACTTGTGAACAGGGAGGAAAAGGGTTTGACCCAATTCTACCTGTTACTTCTTGGGTCAAACACCTAAAAAAGCCAACAGAGAAAGGAAATAATAATATAGAAATCAACAGCACAGCCAGGAAAGTAGCAAGTCCTGACTGATTAACTACATTTAAAAGGCTGAATAATTATTAATTTCATCCCTCATAATGGGATGTGGATTTTTTCATTGTTACCGCCGCCAGGAGGTATTGTGATCACTTTGCGTTGTGTGTTTGTTTGCGTGTTTGTTTGTTTTTTTAGCAACTTAACAGGAAAACCATTACAACCATCTTTACCAAATTTTACCCACAGATAGGCCTAGGCCCTGGGACAAACCCATTAAATTTTGGGCCAAGTAGGCCAAAGTTCAAGGTCACAGCAAGGTCACAAAATCTCAAATTTTCCTCTCTCTCATCATTGAGTAATTTTCGAAAATTCATAAAAAATTCAAAACGACTCTGATTAGCCTCCAATTTGATACACCCATAGCTTATAACAATATCTTGTTTCTGTCACAAAATTGTCCACATCCACTGTGGAAGGTGGACTCTGTGGACATTTCAATTTAACATTTAAAATCCAATTTACAACACACATTTTTCATTATAGCTCAACAATATTGATTGGAATTTAATATAATTTGACATACACATGACTGGTACCAACTTCAACTTTTTCTGCTGTATGGAACAACCTTGAAACTGTTTAATTCAAATAGAAAGAGTCGATCCACACATGCACACCGTTCCGGGTGCTTGGCAGAGGTTTGCGTTCTCTGAACACTTGTTAGATTTTTTTTCCCTCCATACATTATTTATGGCAGTGAATTTGCAATTTCCTTCAACAAGCAGAATAATTGGATTTGTTAAATATTTGCATTTTTACTTGGTACTAAGAATAAGAAACACATGGTTAATTACAAAGATTCAAAATTGATCTTCAAACTTTTTGTTATTAAAGCATATTATTAAATTATTGAAGTTACACTTCACATTGTTTATACAAAAATTAATACATTAAACCTTTGGTATAAATGTCCAAAGAAAATATATAATAGGGGTGTAACGGTGCACTTGTTTGTACCGAACCGTTTTGGTTCAGGGCCTTCAATACAATATGAATGTGTACCAAATGAATTAATGTACCCTATGTGAAGAACACAAACAGAGTGAAGTAGGGTGGCCACAAGCAGAACCCAGGGTTTCCTCTATATACATTAAGCAATGGAGAATTCTCAGCTCTGCTGCTGCTGCAAAAAAAAAAAACAAAGCATGACAACAGAGAGTATAACAGAGGCACAGAAGCCAGTCGGACGTTCAAAGCATGTTGTTTCACTTTCGGTTTTCTGTATGTTGCAGCTTTACAGCACAAAACAGTCCACATGTGTCTTTATAGCAAAAAGGTTTTCATTTTTTAACTCAAGTTAGCAAAATCAAGTGAACCTGCTCCTCAGGGAATACAGTGAGGCGTTAAAAAACACTCAGTAAATTACAGTGTTTGCCACAAACGACCATTGAACATTCTAAAAATATAAAAATACTTAACATGTGGAGTGTCTGTTAATCCACAAATGACTGAACAATATTTTGTAGAAATATCCTGATTCCCACAGGTAGTTATGGAGCACACCCCCTACACCCCCCCTTCACTGGTCTCCTTCAGTGTATCAAAAACGCATCGAAAATGAATCGAACCGAAGACCCCTGTACCGAAAACGTACTGAACCAAAATTTTTCTGTACCGTTACACCCCATATAAATATATATATATATATATATATATATATATATATATATATATATATATATATATATATATATATATACATATATATATATATATATATATATCCACCAGGGAAATCCAGAGGCATTCCCGGGCCAGCCGAGCGATATAATCCCTCCGGCGTGTCCTGGGTCAGCCCCGAGGTCTCCTCCTGAATGGACATGCCCGAAACACCTCCCCAGGGAGGGGTCCAGGAGGCACCCTCACTAGATGCTCTAACCACCTCAACTGGCTCCTCTTGAGGTGGAGGAACAGTGGCTCTACTCTGAGCCCCTCCTGGATGTCTGAGCTCCTCACCCTATCTCTAAGGCTGAGCCCGACCACCCTGCGAACGAAACTCATTTCGGCCTCCTGTACCCGTGACCTCATTCTTTCGGTCATTACCAGGACTTCATGACAATAGGTGAGGGTCGCAATGTAGATTGACCAGTAAATCAAGAGCTTCACCTTTCAGCTTAGTTCCCTCTTCACCACAATGGACCAGTTTAGTGTCCGCATCACTGCAGACACCGCTCGAAACCGCCTGTCAACCTCCTGCTCCATCCTACCCTCACTTGTGAATAAGATCCCGAGATACTTGAACTCCTCCACCTGAGGCAAGACTTCCTCCCCGACCCGAAGTGACAGACATCAAAGCTATTAACAATTTTTGTACAGTCCACAGACAGTGTAGGAGGGTCCTTCAGGAGCAGATCCTGGTTCAGATCTTTCCTCCTGTTCAGGTCTTACGGTTGTTTTAGTCCATTGGACATCCTCCTCTTGTCACAGCAGCTGACAAATCGTGCTGCTGTGTATTAGCACTCAAGCTACACACACTATACACTATTTTGTGACTCAACTGATAGACACCTTTTAAAATCACTGGGGTGGATGAGGACCACATGCTTGTTTTATCTCAAATCACAGTTTCTATTAGAAATTCCCCTGTCATTCACTTATCAATTGAATATTCAGCACCCATCTGGTGCTCTTGGACCTGACACCTGTAGTCTAGTTTAATCACACACATCTTGGAGGACAGTACAGTACCAGTGCATCTACATATATTGTTTGTTCTATTTGGTGTTCCATTGGGTTTAGATTTATCATCCCATTTGATATTTAGTTTTGGCTAATTTTTAATTTTTATCTCGTTTTGGAAGAAACTGAACTCATCTGAATAAATTTCCATTTTTTCTGTTACAATTGTTCCACACCAGGCATGTTTCTAACAGCTCTTAACTGTTTTGAAATGCATACTTTTCATTTCCTGCCGAAACATTGATTTACTCTTCGAACTGATCATCCTGGATCTGGCTGAGCCTCTACCTAGTTGTGATTTACTATGATACTACAGTATTCTAACAGTTATGAGTCATCAGTTACTTTACCTTATGCTATGCTGATTACTTCAAGGTGACTCTGCATCGACAATAAAAAGATCTTATATCATACAATAGCTTCCCTTGGGTGGGTTTGTTGTCCAAGCTGGTGAACTACTGCCACCTCTTTGTTGCTAATGTCACATGACTTTTAGCATCAACTCTAGGAGCTCCCTTCAGGTAAGTTTGTCCACCGACTGAAACATTAGGTACTGGAGCTCATGACATGATACAAAGGCAGCTGAAAAAGACTGTGGTTTTAATAAAGGCTAGTGAAAAAGTAAACAGCTTTCTGATGCCCCCACCTGGTCATACAACACTTTCTCCCTCCTATTCACTGAAACACTGCCTAACCGGGGATTAATTTTGAGTCTTAACTTTCAATCTTTTCAAAAACTTTATAAAAAATTTGGGGAAAAAATGCAAAAAGTGGAATAATAGCACATATAAGGAACGTGTGTAAAATGTGAAAAGAATCAGGTGATTACTGTCCAAGAAATCCGATGGACAAATTGTCTAAGTTGAAATTTTCTTAAATTTTTAATACTTTTTTTTTTTTTTTAAAGTGAGCCATCGAACTGTGCACTGTACCTCTTCTAGTGATAAGGACGTGTGTCAAATTGTAAAATAATTGGGTCTTCAAAAATCTTGATGGACGGACAGACGGATGGTATTTATTATTAAAAATATATTAAAAATCAATGCTGATTTTGTACAGATGCCACAGAGTTACAGTTTGTTCCACCTAGTATTATATAGTTACTCTGGAGGTGGTTCAGAAGTTCTACCTGCAGCAGCAAATTGTAAACAGTCAACATATTCATATCTGTCATTGTGCTGTCCTCTTAATGGTGTTGCTTAATCAAAAGCATACAGTCAGCCAAACTCCCTAAAGGGACAACATGGAGGTCAGGATGTAGTCTTCAAGCTAGTTGTCCAATGACCAAAGGGTCGGCGGTTCGAATCCTGCCTCTGACTGTCCACAGTGTCCACTGTCCACACTGATGTGTGTGAATGTGAGGCTTTGTAAAACACTTTGGGCAATATAAAAAAGGTGTGGAAAAGCAACCATTTCAATTTTGTTATATGTTTCAACCATATCAAATGAGGATATGAAAAACTTCAGAAATTGACATTAACCAAATACAATGAAATATTGTTGTTTACACTCAATTATCACCTCAGATGATTTGAATGATTACTTACAGGCAATGATTATGATGGGCAAATCAACAGATTACAATAGATGCTAGGACATTAGGGCTGCACTTGTTTGTACCAAACCGTTTTGGTTCTGGGCCTTCAATACAATACAGTGGTGTACCGAATGAATACAAGTAGCCTATGTGAAGAACGCAAACACTCACTTCTGCCGCAAGCAGAACCTATGTGCAGGGTTTCCTCTATATACATTCAGCAGCAGCTAATTCTCAGCACCGCTGCAAAAAATCCCAAAACGTGACAACAGAGAGTATAACAGAGGCACAGAAGCAAGATCAGACATTTGAAGCATATTGTTTCACTTTCGGTTTTTGGTATGTTGCAGCCTTGTCGCACAAAAGAGTCCACGGGTTCCTTTATGGTAAAAAGGTTTTAATTTTTTAACTCAAGTTAGCAAAATCAAGTGAACCTGCTCCGCTTCTCCTTCACCACATCTCTGCTGCAGTATTATTGTGAGGTCACGTTCACAGCAGCTCAGGGAATACTATGAGATGTTCAAAAACATTCAGAAAATTACAGTGTTTGCCATAAACGAACACTGAACATTCAAAAATACATAACATGTGGGGTACCTGTTAATCCACAAATGACTGAACAATATTTTGTAGAAATGTGCTGGTTACAGTATTTTCACTTAACTTAAATATACTGCCTGGGAGGCAGGATACTCCCCGCCTGGCATCTGTAACACTACTATGTCAGATATATATATATATATATATATATATATATATATATATATATATATATATATATATATATATATACACACACACACACACACTATTATGACATTTCAGTTCTCTTTAGATAAAAGAAGAATGACCTCTAAGACGGGTCATAAGAATGTCTTTCAACCTCCTCCTCGAGCAGAGGTTGTCACCTCCACTTTGCCCTCCTTACTTAGAAAGGTAGAAGTCACCAGTGCCATGGGCCACTCATTTCTCACCACTTAACTGTCTTTCAGCAGCACCACGATGATCTTTGACCCACTTGCGGTGCCTTTGCAGCATCAGAAGATACTCCTGTTTCCATCTGGCCCAGAAGGTGTCAGCAAGTGCTTGAACCTGCTGCCACTGGCTACGTAGGAGGTCTTTGTCCGAGAAATCTCCAGGAGATGGAGGATTGCCAGACTTTTGTGTGAGAAACATTGAAGGTGTTAAGCGGTAGGGAGTGTCTGGATCTGCTGAGATTGGGATCAGGGGCCTGGCATTGATGATGGATGAAATTTCACACATAAGGGCGCACAAGACTTCATGAGGCAATCGGTGGTTGCTTTTTAACAACATGGAGTGAGGGGAGTTGAATTCCCGACTGCAACCCTGATTAGCCAGATATCTTTTAATACTGGGTTCTTTTAACACTTTATTCAATCCGAGTTCCTTGCAAGTGCCAATAAATGTTGTCCTGCAATCTGACCTGAGTTGTTTGGAAGGTCCATGGATTGCAAAGAATCTTCTGAGGGCATCGATACAGCCAGAGGTATCCATTGGCTCAATGACCTCAATGTGCACTGCCCTAGTACTCATGTAGGTGAATAATATTGCCCAGTGCTTGCTTTCGGCATGTCCACCTCTTGTACGTTTAGCAACCACCTCCCATGGCCCAAAGACATCCAATCCCACATAGGTAAATGGGGGAGATATGCTGAGGCATTCAGGTGGTAAGTTTGCCATGTTTTGCTTCTCCATCTTACCACGGAGCTTGCGACAGGTGATACACTTGTGAATGACTGAGCTAACAAGCCTCTTGCATCCTATTATCCACAAGCCAGAAGATCGTATGGCCGCTTTAATGAAATAATGACCTTGATGTTTTACCTGCTTGTGGTAATGCTCTACTAACAGAGAAGAGATGTGGCTGTTTCGAGGAAGTACCAGAGGACTTTTCTTAACATATGCAATGGGAGCATGCTAAGTCGTCCGCCAATTCTTATGAACCCATCGTCAAGTATGGGCTTGAGCTTGAAGAATGCGCTATCCTTTGGCAGGGTTTTGCCATCCACAAGCATGGAGAATTCCATCAGAAAAGCTTCTTTCTGTACTGCCTCGATGATGACATCCCTTGTCTGAAAAATCTCTGGAATATGCAGTTGTATACACCATTGCCAACCTTTACATCCCTTACTATGGCCTCTGGACTTGAAGGATCGTGCTACATGGATGAGGAGAGCAGAGGCTCTCAAAACTGCGTCTAGTGTGGAAAAGTGCTTGAATCTGTCTGTGAAGAGGCTTTGCCCTTGAACTTGTGTATGGAAACTTGATGTCTCTGATCGTACGTCAAGATCAAGTTCTGGTTTGATAAGCTCAAAGAACTCAGGTTACTCTTGCTGCCCTTCACATGGTCTATGGAGGAAGGCTGGCCCGCTAAACCACATTGTTTTGGCAAGGTTAGAGGCAGTGACTGACCTGGACACATGATCTGCTGAACTGTACTCCATAGGGATGAAAAACCACTGTTCAGACTTTGTTGACTTTTGTACATGTTGGACTCTGGTACATACACATAGAAGCGCTTTTCCTCATTATGCATGTACCCTAAGCAAGGGAATAGGTTTGATTTTGACATTGGTGGGGACACAAAAGTGCTCCAAGGCAGCATTCCAGAAAGTTGATTTTTTTTTACATTTGCAATCATAATTTCATGTCATGTCAAGCTGATCAAACAGGCAAACATCATAGTCAGAAAAAAAATTCAGTAATTGACATGTTTATAATGGATATCTGACTACCTAAAGACAATACAAGAATTTAATGCATTCTGCAATGTTATTCTCATGATTAACATATCTATTATTATTTAACCTCACCAGTGAATTTCCAGCCTCTCCTCCTCTACCTCCTCCCACCTCTTGACTCCCTGTCACCTAGCAAAAATATGTTGATGCATGACATATGAACAGATTAGGGATACAGTGATCATAAAGTTTGATGGTACAGTTATTGCCTAAGCAAAAAAGGCCTTTAGTTTCAATTATTACATGTAATTTAGTCCCCCAAAATATGGATGAAATCACATCTAGAATCACATTTAGAATCTGAGGTTTAATTGTATTTTCCCCACAAATTTTCTTTATGTGTTTTTTAAACAGTTGTTCTTCCATAGAAATGCATTAAAATAATACGTAAACTAACATTGAAAAAAGTATGTCTGTTTGGCATTAAATAATGTCTTTTATTCAATATCTGTGTTGAGCCTCTACAGTTCTATACCCTTGAAGTAACTTACACTTTGACAACTAAAGAAATGTCTTATGACCAGTTTTCTTTTCTTTGACATCCTTTACATTCTAGATACCGAGCACACACGCACAGGCATGCGCGCACACAAACATACACATGTACAAATGTACATGTAAATGACACCACTGATATAAAAATCCGTCTAGCTGATGCAACCCAGGCAGAACAAATGCCAAACATATTGAAAACTTACATCAGCGGTCCAACTAGCAGGTTCCTTTTACAAGTAGATGGAATGACAACGGGGATGGCCAATCATATGTACGTTAGCAAAACCAATGAGCCAATCAGAGAGTGATATTTACGTTAGAGGCAGGACTTCTGGCAGAGACCGACTATTAACCCTTTGTGTGCCATAATCATTGACTAAACACTATGGACAGTGGTTGTATTAATGGTGTCAACAGAGTAGTGGTTGGATATTGGTAGGGACGTGACCCTAGCGTCCCTTTGCAATTCTACGTCCCAGACCCAAAGACTATCTCGCTATCGCAGTAAAATTTATCAGCATCAATTTTGTGATCCATCTCATCCAGCGTGAGTTCAGCCATCTCCACTGCAAGGATGGTGGCACAAACCTCAAGTCTAGGTATGCTGGGTTCAGACAAAGGAACAAGTTTGGCTTTATGTAGGACAAAGCAAACATTGTTGATTCATTCTTTATCAGAGACTCAAAGGTAAGCCACTGCACCAATAGCCTTGCCAGAAGCATCTGAAAAGAGACAGCTCTGTGTGACTTGCCATTGACAAGGAACTTGTGTAGGAGCATGGGATATGCAGCTGGCTCAACTCCTGAAATGGATCCTGCCAGGTCGTCTAATCCTTCTGTTTCTCCACTGGAAGTGGAGTGTCCTAATCAGAGGTGCCATTGGTAAGTTCCTATAGTAACCTTGTAGGGTGACTGGAAGGACTAAGCCAATGGGATCAAAAATACTGTTTATAGTGGACAATACCGTAAAGTACTTACACTTTTTTTGTGTGCATTCCCAATTTCTGTGCAAAGGGAGCATTGTGTGGTCCACTGACCACAACTCTTATAATGTCTCTCCCAAGCAAGAGTAGGATATGAGCATTTGGGTTGAACTCTGGGATGTGTGCAGTCACTGACTTCAGGTGGGGATGATACAGTGCTACATGTGGTGTAGGAATTTCTGACATGTTAGTGGGGAGTTGGTCACACTCTATTAATGTTGTTAATGAAAGAGAGGGTCCTCCGTTCACAGGTTCAATTTGGAAGCCTTCTGATTTTCTGTCAAACATGCTTACCTGCACATGTTCTTAGTGAGTAGGGAGAGGAATAGGTCTTGGCATTAAATAGATCAAAGAATTCTGGCCTTGCCATTGAGCAGTTGCTCTGATCATCCAAAAAAGAGTACATGTTGATAGTCTTGTTGCATTGTCCCTGACCAAACATATTTTAGAGCAGGACATTGCCAGCTGCTTTTCACTGCAAATCTCCGTACAGTTTGAAGTGACAGTAGGTGTAGATAGAGGATCTCCTGGTTCATGGCTGTGGTCTGGTGTTGGTACTTTACAGTCTTTAGGTCCCTGATATAAAAGAGCAGGATGCATAGCTGTGATATGGTGGTCACTTTCATATTCACTGCATTTGACAGTGGTGTTACAGACCTTAGCCACATGAGAGACTGAGCCACAGCACCTATAGCATATTCTGTTTTCACAGAGGAAAGCTTTTCTCTCATCCAGTGGTTTTGCTCTAAGTCCACAACACTTCCTTAATGCATATGGCTTGTGATGTATTGGACACATCCGTCTAGGTGTCTCATCTTTCTTTGAGATGTTGGAATTGTGCTCAGTATCTGCAGAAATTCTGTCTTGTTCACTGATGCAGGTATGGTTCTTGTACAAACGTCTGCTTTGTCTCTGACAGGACCATTATTACTGCTGGTTAGAAAAAAGTTTTGATAATTCCTAGTGGCTGCTTCATGGCAAATAAATCCAGTGAAAAAAGAGAATGGAGGGAAGAGGCAATTGTGTTCTTTGAACCTGGAGCCTATGGATATCCATTTCTCCTGCTGAACATAAGGAAGATTTTCCACTACAGGTGCAATGCCACAAGCAGTATCTAGGAAGGCTAAACCCAAATAAGTAGCCATCCTCCTTCACTGATTGAAGCTCCATAAGGAGATCTCCTAGCTCCTTCAGTTTAACATGATCTTTACTGGAGATCTTGGGAAAAACAGAAGAGAGCCTTTTCAATGGCCTCAGGTGAAGCATATGACTTGCACAAATCTAAATCTCTCAGGTTAGTCATTGAACTCGTTGAGCCCAGTCATCACTAGCTCTCTGCATGCTAAATATTTAACAAAATCTGACATTGCAGGGGTGTTTACCTGGTCAACAGGAGGGCTGTGGGGATACGACACAAATGGTGGACCTGGATGATTCCCATCTCTGAAACGTGGTTTAGTGTCTGGCCTTTGACTGTCTAAATAGGTCTTTTTTAGCATGAGGAACTGCTTTGGGATGAGGTAAGTAATGGGACTGGATATTTGAAGGCATCTGGGTTGGAGGAATGAACTGCAAATCTGCACATGGAGTTCCCCATATGACTAAGCTGGCTGCTGGTTCACCTGACGGGAGAGCAGGAATATATTAGCTATGATTCAACAATAGCACATTTTGTTGCATCACATATACACTTGTGCAGTCAACAATATCCCTCTCCAAAGACATCCCACCAGCCCTGCTGCTTGCTACTTCAAACCTGATCTTCAGCTGCCTCCAAAACTTCAGCTTGTGCCATGGCAGCAGCTGCCTCTTGCTGTAAATCCAAAGTCCCCAGCTCAGCCACCAGTCGGGCTTTATTGATCATTGCTTTTGCTTCCTGTGTTTTCTGTTGACCTTCTCTTTCAGTTTGCTCTAGTTTTAGCTTTGCCTTTGTCTCAGCATATGAACCATGCACACGAGCTGCCTTTGCCTGTGCTCTGGCCCTGGCTGCTAGGCTGATCTGGTGGATGCTAGGCATCTGATGGATGTAGCACAAAAATGTGTAATATCTACTGTAGAGACTGGAGTTGCAAAAATTGCTTTGCCTTTTTACTGTGTTGTCCTCCTAATGGTGTTGATTAAAGGGGCCATATTTTACTAGACTCACTTTTATTAATCTTGTGTATTTGGGGACCCTAACAGTTCAACAAGTTTGAATTTGAACTCTTCAGGTGCTGCAAAGCTTTCTTTATATTCATTCCAGCAAAAAATCTAGTGGACTTCTACAACCCGTTTCAATTCCTGCTTAATTTATTAAGTTTTATAACTAGTTATATCATGACATTTGCACATATAAGGTCAATACTTCAATTGAACATTTCTCTGAGTACACCATAATTGTTTGTCAGCAGTAGTGGTTGTAGTAAAAACTGAAAATATGTCCAAACTTTGAGCAGATTACCTAAATAGTTCAGTTGTTGGTTGTATTAAAAAACACAAGTGGTTGAACAGGACAGAAAGCACAGCCAACAACCTGGAGGGGTGGGGCATGAAATGGATTTGGATTTAAAGGGCTAGCGCTCAAAATGACTTGTCTCATGTCATTAGTCAGAAATAGGGTTGAAGATGGGCCTGTGGAGTTTAATTAAGGAAGAATTCAGACCCAAGCATAGCATTTCCAGTTTCGTAGACCACAGGGAAATGTTTTAAAATGCATAATTCCATTTAAAACCTAACCTTAAGTCAGGATTTAGTCTTCAAGCTTCTTGTTTATTGAAGACTCTGGTGCTGACCCAGATAAGGAGTAAAACTAAAGGGAAATATATACAGCTTTAATGTCAAAATAACTAAGAATACACATAAGCAATTTTGTGTAGAAAATCTTAATTTTGTCCTTTACAAAACATGTACAACGTAGAGTAACTGTTCAGTATTGTTACATGTTTCAACCATATCAAATGAGGGTATGAAAAACTTAGCATGGCATGAGCATGGAATGCTCTGAAATTTACATTAACCAAATACAATGAAGTAAAAAATATTTCTTGATACTCGATTATCAAATGAAATGATCGATTATTTACAGGCAATGATTACAATGGGGCAAATCAACAGATTACAATAGATGCTGGGACATCTGGGACAGCTGGCTTACACATCTGGCTTACTGAACATATGAACTACCTGTAGTTATACTTTTTCCATGTAATACCTCGAGTTGGTCAAAGGAAGCACTATTTTCACTTAACTTAAATCTACTGCCTGGGAGGCAGAACAGTCATATTTTTTCATCCAAAGCTGATCAAAACAATAGGAAATAAGTGAATATCTCCTATGAAACTGAAAAACATCCCTTTTGTTATGAAGTTACAAAAAAAATAAATAAATAAATAAAAAAAGGAAATTGTGGAAGGGGTGCTTAATTTTTTCCATTTAGACTGTGCTTAAAGCCGATAAAAGTTCTTTGATGTCCTTGTGATACATTTTGATTGATGATATCTACTCATCTGGTTTTTGGTACTAGGCCACTGCACTTTCACCGCAGGAACAGTATGAAAATAATATGACCCAGTCACCCTCTACCCCATCAGCATGTTTGTTTGTCATAGCAATGCAACCTAGACACATACTGACTCTTCACCTCACTGTTGGAACCCAGGGTTGATTTGCGTGCTTCTATGCTTACATAGAAAATGTAATGTTCATAGAAAATATAGTATAACTTTGATTTCGCTACTTATAACTTCACTTATACAGCAATAATTCTGGACTGAACAATTTGTGATTTCCATGGTTTCATGTTACTGTTTAGAACCTCATCATCTCACTTGGAATATCAGAGAAGGTTGTAAGTAATGGAGTGCTAAAAAAGCAATACCAGGTAAAGTGAAATTAAGCTGATATTTTAAGTGGAAGTACAGCTGTAATGTGACAAACACAGTCAGGCTTCAGAGTTAAGAGGTTCATGGGGAGAATTTGCACTTTTAAAATCTGTTTCTGCATCAATCTTTGCACAAAAGTTATGACAAATTCTCTGTATGATTACATGAAACAGTTGTGATAAAAAAAAAAGACTAATTGATTCCAGTTGCTTTTCTTTGCCTGTTTTATTTGCACTTATCTTACTTTTCCAGGTCTAACACTGCCTCACCAAAACAAAATTAATTATTTTCTAACTGCTGCATTTAATCAGTGCAGAGATTTTCTTCGCAGTAGCAGGTCTGTGTTACTATGCCTCTTCAGCAGCAGTAGGTGAAGGTTTTCAAGTCCATTCAATTTATCTCACTCAGCTTGGTTATTATAACTGAATGCATGTTTTCACTGAAACATCATCAAGTAAACTACAACTTGACTTTTACCCGCTTTATAGCAATGTTGCAGATGTTTAGTACCTAAGCATGAACACAGAAATAAAAGCAAAGACACTAATTGAGCTGCACTTTAAAGAGATTATTATTAATCAACTACAAATAGGCATGTATTACGATGTTTTCTGGAAAACCACAGATGGGATAAAATATATAGGTATCTAGAATTAAACTAATAGATAAACAACATACAGTACATACTTTTGTATCAAATTTCATTGCACTATACAATGGTATTTTGCAATGACAATAAAACTTATTCTATTCTATTTTCTTCAGGAAAGTTAATGTTTCTCCATAAGACAGAAGACCACCATCACAAGACAAACCTCTACGGACAATGCTCTAAAAACTGAAGGTGTTTTAGCTGAGGACTTCCTCAACAGACATTACTTTAATAGCTGTAAAACACAAAAACCAGTGACTTCTAATGGCAAATTTTGCATGTAAATGATAAACCAGTCAACTAATCCTTTCATTAATTTTACAGCAATGTTGCTTTTTTTTGGAAGTATGCTCTGTCACAATGATGAAACCAAAGTTCATTAACTTGTTTTCATTGCACTAATGAGTAGATTCCTTTTGAATTAACAAATTGTCCTTTCATCATTAGCAGTATAGGTTTATAAATAATTTAATATTAAAATTATTGGTTTCAATAAAGAAGCAAGGGCTATTACAGAAAATTATTTAAAAGTGCAAAATTCAAACCAAATACATTAAAATTAACACACTGAATTATAATACCAAAAAAAAAAAAAAAATCTGTCTTACACATTTAGACTCATGCTCACTGGCATCCTTGGATCTCGAGTTGCCCCTCGCTTTTTTGCATTATTGCAGAATAGCATCAAATCTTAATGTATCTAAGCAGTTCTCATGGGTCTGAGGGTCCAACCACCCCAAAGAAAAAACAAGTTGAAATTGGTTTCAAAAGTATATAAAGTCTGAATTGCACAAACTTTAGCACATGAGTTTTCTTCCTCTGCTGAACTGAAGGGCAGTCAACCCCAATACTTCATCACACCTTCATCCTATTCATATCTCACTCTGCCTGTGGTATGATACAGGATTTGTCCCCTGTGTTATTGTGAAGAAAACTCTCCCAGTGAATGAAGTGTAAAGGTTTTGGCAGTACTGTTTATGTCAATGGGCATGTTCTCAATATAATAGACAGGACTTGGGGTAATGTCATCAGAGTCATCAACATTTCTATATATTCATATAAATGAAAAGTAAAATGTTGACAATTGGCTCCTTAGGTGGCATGATAAACAAACATTGAGAAAAGGCTTTAAAGAGCCAAGCAAACTAAAAGCAGAGCCAGTTTTTAAGCAAACAGGAAAAGTATATTTTGGAGTAGTGTTTTGGTCCAATAAATCACATTGTTTTCACCATCAGATTAAAGTTCATCTTGGGAAAAAGTGCAGAAATAAGTCATTAAGAATAGTTAGCGGAGAAAAAAAAAAAATCTCAGATGGCAATCATGAAGTTAATTTAATAAATTACCAAACTTTATAACCAAGTAGACACTAGAAATTGGAAAAAGAACAAGTCAATATGCATTAGCAATTCTAGTTCAACAGGGCTGGACAGTCCATACAATCCTATGGCTTCACCAAAATGTGTTACACAAATAGGAAAGTAGACCTTTGGGATATAACAAAAACAGCTTCTTTACCTTTGGTGTTTTTATGCAATACAAACATAGTCCCACCCCCAAAAAAAGTTAGATGTTTCAGCTGACAACAAGTTCTATATCCCCAACTGATGCAGTGAGGAGATTCTTATTTCTTAATTAAACATCAGAAAAAGATCCTGTGGTCTGATGTGTCCAGATTGACCCTTTTTCCAGTATGATGGATGCATTAGGGTGAAAAGAGAGGTAGACACGTGTTGTAGTTCCTACACTACATGTCTGTGGGGGCAGTGTTATGATCTGGGCTTGGTTAAGTTGGTGAGGTCCAGGTTCACAGCATTATGTGTCCAAAAAAATGAGGTCAGCTGAATCTGAATATACTGAATGACCAGGTCTGAACATCAGCAGATTTATTTTAGCTTATAACACATAAATATTTGAAGATGATAACACCAGGATTTAACAGGCTCATAGTATGAAAGAGTGGTTCAGGAGCATTAGATGTCATTTTCACAGATGGATTGGCCACCACAGAGTCCAGGCCTGAAACCCATAGAGATTCTTTGAGTTATGTTGGAGAAGACTTTACACTGTGGTCTGACTCTCCATCATCAATACAAGACAAAAATTAATGTAACTATGGATGGAAATAAATGTTGTGACATTTTTTTTGACACAGCATAAGCACTGAGTGGCATAAACAATGCCACAGTGAATGCATCTCAAAATCAAAGCTAAAACCGTCCCATCAAAATATTGTGTATGTGACTTATTTTGGCCAGGTCAGTGTACATTAATTCCTTTTACCAGCATTCCTGCTTATCAGATATTACTATCTAACATGTATAGAATTCTCTGGGGTAGGCATATGACCAGCTTTAGCAAATCCACATTGTGTGTAACAGCTCGGATTAAGCCCAGTATCCAACATAGGAAACTAAACCTCCGCAGGTAAATCCACTGCTTTCACAGGGTCAATCATAGGTCTGATAAATAAGGTAATAGGTCTTCCTCCACCTGCTTTTTGTTCCTTGATATGGAAAACACATGCAGACTAATTGACACTTCATAAGAAGCTTCAATGAGCCAAAGAAATATAAACAAAGCGGAAATCTCCTACCTCACCATGTTTAAATCATTCTCATCCCAGGATGATCATTCTGCTGATTCAGGTGTTTTGGGGAGGATCTGTATAGGAAAGGTCAACCTCTAATTATAATGCAGCGGTGTGTGATCACACACACCTCATCATTCAAATGGTATCTCTGTGATGTAAAGTGGTGCAGCTGCAGATTAGAGCCCTGCTGCTAAATGCAATTCATCACATGTTATCATTTTACCATAAAGCTGCTTTTATGCAGACTATGCACTCCATGCATGCTCACTTGTTCATCTATGCCTGTTTCTGAGGCAAATTCCAGGTGGACTGTGACCACACACCAGCATAATATATGTGTGTGTGTTTGTTTGTGTGTGTGTGTGTGCGTGCGTGCGTGTACATTCTCAGTTTTAAAGGATTACTGAAGTGAAAATACAGGGAGTTGTTTAACATGCATAGCACAGAGAAAACTGAAAGTAGAGGTAGTATTAGGCAGGCTTGTGTTTGGATTCCACTGTAGTTTTGGTGCTTTGATCACAACCAAAATAAATATCAAAGACAAAGGGCCAGATCTACTAAAGGTTTGCGTGTATTAAAACGTGTGCAAACTCATTGCACATGCAAAAAAAAATGTACAAACTGATTTACTAACAGTGCGCACTAAGGGTTGCATCTTTCAAAGGTGCAAAATAGCGCGTCTGCATCCAGTTAGTACATTTGCCATAATGAATATGCAATATGGGGCATTTATATGCAATTGTGCATGTGCTGGGAGGAGAAAATGTAAATATAATAATTTAGCATACGCAAAGTGATTTATCAAACCTGAAAGCAATTTTGCTCATAGAAACATGTCTATATTTGACACATCTCAAAAGGAGGTGCAAACGGTTTGGGTGCGTAATTGCGCACACATGGCTGTGGTTAGGGGACATCAAAATGATGAAACGAGATGCAGAGAATGCATTTTCCCCCCTTGTGTGAACATTTTTGGAGAAGAGAAAATAATTGAGTACCACACACACACACACACACACACACACACACACACACACACACATACACACACTTTACGGGACTCTTCCACTCCTGATGATTGTGATTAAAAATACGCGCCGACAAAATGATGTACGCCTAACAGTCATTCAATCCAAACCCTTAAATAAGGTTTTTGCGTGTGCTACTGGAGACAATACACTGGAAAAACTGCTCTGGTATTCACCAGTGCACTGAATGATCCAGATGCATGGAAATGTAACGTTGGAGGACTTTTGCCACAGAAGGTATTGCATGACTCATTCATTCATTCATTTCTCATTTGGAAGGTGGTGTGTGTGTGTGTGTGTGTGTGTGTGTGTGGGGGGGGGGGGGGCATACATCTCATTAATTTTTTTCTACTGTCATTCCAAAAATGTTCACACGAGGGTGAAAAATCCGTTCTCTGCATCTTGTTTCATCATTTTGATGTCTCCTAACCACTTCCATGTGTGAGCAATTACACATCCAAATTGTTTGCACCTCCTGTTGAGATGTGTTAAATATAGACGCAGTTTCTATCAGCAAAATTGTTTTTGGGTTTGATAAATCACTTTGCGTGTGCTAAATTAATTTATTTACATTTTCTCCTCCCAGCACATGCACAATTGCATGTAAATGCCCCATATTGCATATTCATTGTGGCAAATGTACTAACTGGATGCAGACGAGCTATTTTGCACCTTTGAAAGTCGCAACCCTTACGGCCTAATTTACTAAGATCGCAAATAAAAATAACAGGCGCAAATGTGCTTGCTCGCACTAAAATATGCCCGTGCTATTGATTTGCGTGTCAGGGTTGATCAACTAAGATTGCCTGCGCAAATGACAACAGGCACAAAGTCTTGGAGACCACCCTAATTAAATGAAGATTTTGCGTGCGCTACTGGTTGTCGTCATGGAGACAGTATGCTGTAAAAACTGCTCTGGGATATGCCAGCACTCATAAATATGCTATTTTTCCACACAGAGGGGTGAATGGGCATTTCTTTGTTCTTGTTTATCAGTGGTGAAGTGTGTTATTAGTGAAATAAATACCTTCTCTCTTTATGTTGTTCTGCATGCTGAACAAAAACTTTTAAGTCCGTGGGCATGAGAGAAAACCCTCCACATAAGTGGTTAAATGGGCGGGTCAGGAGCCTAGTCACAACACCGTGGACATCGCTGTTTGTATGTGTTTATGTGTGTGTGTGTGTGTGTGTGTGTGTCTGTGCGTGTGTGTGTTGTGCAGTGCTAGAACCCGTCCCGTTCGGTCTCCCTACGTGCGCGCGCATGTGTGGTGTGAGACAGAGGGAGAGAGAAAGACAGAGAGAGCCAGGCGCGGGGGGCAGGCCCATAAAGTGGGGGCCATATGTCTCAAATTATTTTTTTTTTCTAGATATACTATTTTCTTTTGTTCAAACAAGGAATAGTTTTTTAGATGTTACCTGCTTGACAGTTTCGACTGTGACTCCAGTCTTCCTCAGAAGCGTCATCCGACGTGTTGCTGACGTGTTATTTATCAGCTGGTCGGCAACACGTCGGATGACGCTTCTGAGGAAGACTGGAGTCACAGTCGAAACTGTCAAGCAGGTAACATCTAAAAAACTATTCTTTGTCTGAACAAAAGAAAATAGTATATCTACATAAACAGAAGACAAAATGAACGTCTTTAGCATTATTTTTTTCTTCCATCATTCCATAAATGTTGATGTGATCAGAACAAATCGGTTCTCTGCGTTGTGTCTATGCCTCCTCCTCGCCACAACTACTGCAGCCAGTTTTGCATGAAGTTAAAACCTGCTTTTCAGACACGCTAAATATAGACACAAAATCAGCCACCGCAATCAATTTCAGGTTTGGTAAATCACATTGCACACGCTAGATAAATATCTGCATTTACTCCTCCCAATAATTTTGCTCGTTCTGGCAGCAACGCCATAATCATCAAGACAAACATGCTAAATGGGTTGCATGAGCTATTTTACCCATTTGAGAAGCGCAAATCTTGGTGCGCCCTGTTAGTAGATAAGCTTCAACGTGTTTTTGCATGCACAGTCAAGTTTGCCCACGTTTTTACACACGCAAACCTGTAGTAAATCAGGCCCTTAGTGTGCACTGTTAGTAAATCAGTTTGTACATTTTTTTGTGTGTATGAGTTTGCACATGTTTTAATACACACAAATCTTTAGTAGATCTGGCCCTCAGTGTGTTTGGATTATTCTGTTCATTTATTTCATGAAGACAATGCGCTCTTTCCTCTAAAATGCTGAGCGTCTTGGCTGCTGCCATCTTAACTTTTTCCCACTTATGTTATTCACTTTCATTTAAAAAAAAAAAAAAAGTGTTAACCTATGTTTTGTTTTGGTTAAATGTTTGAGAAGGACTGTTGATGCTTGTGTCTTGCATATTTTTTATTCTGCTCCTTACTTTGCATTGTTAATGTTCCAGTGAACGTCAGTACAAGTTGCTCATTATTGAACAGCTGTGTTGTTCCTCCGCTGTCAATGTGATGACGTCATCATATGACAAGTCGACTCGACCTCAACTTTATTGACAAATAAGTCAATCTGAAAAAAAATCTGAAGTCACTAATGCCCTACTGTGTATGAATTGTGCTTTATAAACAAATCTGCCTTGCCTTGCCTTGCCTTACCTTACCTAGACTTACACACTCAAACAGGCAAAATACAGTACAGGTGTGGGAAATTATCATATTACAGCATTTCTATGATGAAACGAAAACCTCAGCTGCATAATCAAGTCAATGGAGGAGTGTCTTAAAAGTTGCAATACAACTCATGATAGCTGGGATAGGTTATGATTTGCTCAAAAAAGCCCAAACTCCCATAGGTTTAACTGAAATTTGATCTGAAAATACTAAGTCAATAACTTTTTCCAGGACTTTTTTGAGGACTCCAGTTTCATCCGTTATGTTTGGACTCTCTTATAACTGATTTGCTCTACTACAGGCTCAGGCTGACTGTGGATAATTGGTTTTGCTAATAAGACTATGACTTTGTTAGGCAGTGCTTGATGAAGTTCACTGTTTTACAGGGCCAGTAAGTTACCGTTTGCTAAATTAATTCTTCTGTCACTAATTCTATGCAGTCTATGTCTATTCTAAGCATAATAATGATCAACTATCTCAACTGTGGTCTTCCTTTCCAGTTTTAAAGTGAACAATATGAGGCACTCGCACACTGTATTACTTTTAAAATGCCACTAATTCCTCTCTTGATCATTATTCCCCATGTGCTTGCAATGCAATGCACAGGGGACTATTGTTCGTCATATTTCTTCTTCTTCTTCTTCTGACTTATACAAAAAATTTTGCAAAAAATGCAGCCCAGGACCATTGGAAATAGACCCAAACATGTTATTACAAAAATGTGCAGCCTCATCTTGAAAGCTGTGCTATGTTATTGGCTTGACATTCCGATGCACAGATTTCGTTAAAATTGCAAAAAACCGGTCAAATTTGTCCATCCGAAATTAATTGGGCCATTTTCAAGTGGCTTCCATTCCCAAACGATTCGTGCTAAAATTATTCTGTCAATGCAGAAATGTTCAGCTTGGCCCAAAGATTATCTGTGTGGTCACGTGGTAACGATATCACTTACGGTTTTCACACAAAAATGCAGAAAAAAACCCATTCATTTTCAATGGGAGAGACAAAAAAGTTGTCTGTTTTCTGACCACTACTGCTTCGTCATACTTTCACCTACAGACTTCACTTAAACTTTAAAATGCAGGCATTTTTGTCATCTCTCCAAAAATGTCTGTGGTATGAGGATGGGGTTTACAGTTTTCAGTAGGTGAGTCTTCAAAAACCCCTGGGTTTAGTGAAAATCTGATCTGCTAGCGTGGGTGATGTCATCACCTAGAGAGGAGGAGCAGCGAAAATTCACCTGAAAATTTTCTGGACAACTCACCCTCCCGGCCAAACGATAAATAGGAGGTGAATGATCTTTTCCAAAAATGTAGCCACGGTTCCTGGGCTTCATATGAACCCATGTTTGAAGCCCTAGCTCTTTCTAAAGTGAAATGACAGGCAGTAGTTTCAGGGCATATCCCTTCTCAGCTCCTATTCAGATCAATACAAATCAGTGTTGCTGTGCTCCTGGTGAGATGACTGTTTTTACACTGACATAATTCAGTCATTTCTCACAGTACAGACAAAAAAAACACATCTTTGTGTTCCCCAGGTCTGTCTCCTGCTCATGATTATGTTGGTTTTCACCTATCATTTACGGTTTTCCCATAATTAGCAGCTTTTCTGGACCTTTTTTCCACAGTGTTTCAGTCATAGATGAGCATG
Organism: Sphaeramia orbicularis; assembly: GCF_902148855.1. Taxonomy (NCBI): domain Eukaryota; kingdom Metazoa; phylum Chordata; class Actinopteri; order Kurtiformes; family Apogonidae; genus Sphaeramia; species Sphaeramia orbicularis. Next base: position 64,875,091 of record NC_043968.1, on the reverse strand, counting down.
CGGGTCTGTCTCCTCAGTGCCTACTCTGCTCGTTGTCATGGCAATGGCACATGTGGTCTGTGTGTCACAGCTGCAGACAATTAAGATAATTAAGGCTCCACAAAAAAAAAAACATACACTAATACAGATACAGTACAATTAAAAATACATCTAAATAATAAATAATGAATGCAATAAGAATAAAAATAAAAACATATAAATATAATTAAGCTGAAAAACTTCCCATAAATTCTCTCTATGAAATGAATGAGCTCACCTGGGATCACATACACAGACACATCGAACTATTCAATTAAAGGAGCCTATTTAAACACTGCTTTAACAGACCTGACAAAGACTGTGGGAGGGGCTTCTCATCTGAATACAGGTCTACAGAAAGTCTGTGGTGACGTCAGTCCACAAACACTGACACACAGATACATATATGAAGTGAATGGGACATATTTCTTGCTTTAACATCGCACAAGTCCACCGATCCAGCAAGAGGCAAGCACATGGGTTACATTTCCTTCAGGAAATGTATGGAAGTCTAGTTTTTTATATTAAGATTAATTTTTTTTTTTTATTAAATATTCAAAAGTGAGATTGAATATATTGTTACTATCATCCCATAAAGACCCTAACATCCACCATCAATCAAAACCATCTACTGATCGAAAATATTTAACACCTGTTAATCCACTAATCCTATCAATTAGGGTTAGGGTTACATTACAATAATTGGTGTAAAATGCAGTTTATCATCTTTTCATTGTCATCAGATATGACCCATTTGGACGTTCAGAGGCTTCATAGTTACTGTGGAAACACTGTCATCGTCTACACCATTGATTCACCAGTAAAACCCATGGAGTTTGATCTATGACAGTGGATGGAGACACTTGTTTTATGTTCAGTTAATGATATATTTTACTGAAAAAGTCACTATTTATTCAGTTTTCTGTTTTTGATACAATAACTGACAACTTTATTCTGAGCTTTTATGAATATCTACATGATCAGTGCATGAAATATTGGAAAATACCAGGTTTTCACTGGAAAAATGCAATATGTGGAGGATTATTTTATAATAAATGGTGCCAAATCACTAAAGAAATATTAAATATGCAGAAAAAAAACCTGCAGTCTTCATGGGTTATTATTGTTATTATTATATAATTTATTACAAAAATAACTCTAAAGGAACTCAAGCATTCTTTGAGGAGATTTGAAAACACTCAGCATTTTACTTATCTAAAAACCCACATTTAAACAGTACCATCATTTTACCTGAATAAAAGTGACCACTTCTATTTGCTGTGTAGGTCATAGTTCCTGATGCCTTCATCCTTTATACTGTTGTTTACCTTTCTTCTACTCCAGTTGCACTGTTTATTTATACAGTACATCATGTTAGGGAAAAATGAGAAAAACACATAAAGTAATTTGTCCTGTCAGCAGAACCTAATATTAGATGATACAGATCTGCTGTATTGCTGACATAGCATGGATGAAGTCATGAAATGTTCAGATACAGGGCCAGGATGACACAAAATTCCAAAGCCCAAAGCTCCATTTCACTCTATAGCTGTTCTCTCCAGGAGAAGCGGCCAGTGCATTACAGGCTATAGACACAAAGAAATCAGTTGGTGAGGACAAACTCGACCAAAACTTCCTTAAATTAGCTGCTCTGTTTATAGTGAATTACATAACAGACATTTTCCACCTTTCTATTTTATCTGGTACAGTTCCTAGAGTTTGGAAAACTGCTTTAGCAACTCCCTTACATAAAGGCGATGGAACAGCTGACCTTAACAACTACAGATATATCTAAACTATCCTGTCTTGCAAAAATACTGGAATCACTTGTAAATAATCAACTTAAAACATTTCTCTCAGTCCACTCTGTCCTAAGTATTCACCAGTCTGGCTTTCGAGAAAAGCATAGCACCTTTACCACTGCAACGCTTGTTAAACAATATCATCTTGGCTTTAGATAAAAAAGAATCGCTGTGCAGCTCTTTTTATTGACCTCTCAAAGGCTTTCAATACAGTTGACCATGAACTTCTCTTAATTAATTTTCTCAGTATTGGGTTTGATAGCATCACTTTTAAATGATTTCAAAGTTACCTTACAGACAGACAGTAATATGTGACTCTCTTTAATGGTAAGTCAGACATTATTCATGTTTGATTGATCAAGGATCAATCCTTGGACCTGTTCTATTTATCTTGTATATTAATGACATGGTAACTATTGTCACTGGCTGTAACATTCATCTTTATGTGGATGACACTATTTTGTAATGCACTTCTGATTATTGAGAGCAGCTTGTAAGTCAGTGAAACAGTGCTTAAGAGATTCAATTGCAGAATGTACAAACTGGTTCTTAATGCAGGTAAAACCAAATTTATGCTTTTCACTAAATCAAAAAAACCATCACTTACAATATTATCTCCACTAGTAATGGTACAACTATTGAAAGAGTTTCTGAATATAAATATCTTGGAATTTGGATCAATGACAAAATTACTTTCAAACATCATGTGTCTAATCTGGGCACTAAACAAAGACCAAAAAAAAGTTTTTTGTTTTTTTTTACAGAAACAAAGTCAACTTTTACATCAGTTTTAGATTTTGGAGACATTTTATAGAGGAGAGCATCAGCTACAACTCTACATCCATTTGACACTGTTTATCTTTCAGCCCTGAGATTTATTACAGACGACTGCTACAACACTCACCATTGTGAGCTGTATTCTAAAGTTGAATCGCCCTCTCTATCTAACAGGCATGATAGACATTGGGTTTTATTTATTTTTCAAGCCCTCACTGGTCTTTTACCATCCGATATTAACTCTTTAGTACCTTTTACTGCAAGTCTCTATCATACACGCTCAAAGAACTGACTTACACTATAGGTTCATTCGGTGCATACTGAATTTGGAAAGTCCAGTTTTTCTTACTGTACACCTGCAAACTGGAACACTCTGCAAAACCATTTAAAACTTATCACACTTTTATCATTAGGATAATTTAAATCCTAATTTGCATCTTATTTTATCTCTAGTTGCTCCTGTTTTCAATTAGACTTCTCTGCTTTTAATTCATATTTATCACTTTTAACTTTTTGGTATTTCTGATGTGTTCATTGAATCTTTCAAATGTTTTGTGTTTTGTCTCAGCTATATTGTAAATGAGGTTGCTTCCTCAATATATCTCTAAGTTTAAATAAAGTTAACATAATAATAATAATAATAATAATAATAATAATAATAATAATAATAATAATAATAATAAAATTAAACAATCTCTGATTCACCAAATGACAGATCTGGTCGACATAGGAAACTGTTAGACTGCCAACTTCACAGACAAGTGATAGAATATACTTGTATCTCTAAAACAGCGGCTGGGTTTGTAAAATGGTTGAATGTGGTCCCAAAGTCTTCATCTAAACTCTTGTATGTGCTGTTTGAAACTTGACATGATGAATTGAATGATCATTTTAATATCCACAGTTACATACCTTGACAAGTATTCCCCTGAACTGCTGTTGCTTTGCTGTACATCCATACAGTTGGTAGTCCCAGGTACAAGTGCCAAAGCAGGATCCACTTGGGCCGCACTGCCCACTGCTCGAGCCACCAGCTCCAGTGAATCATGAACATAGTGATCCAGTGAAGGTGACCCCATGACCCCATGAGCTAGTAGCCCCAAAGGTAACCCCTCTGTTCTAAGCTCAGCCACATTTTGGCTGTCTCCCAGGACCCAGTGAAAGTCTGGGAGCATCATCCGGGTGGCCAGCGTCCACAGGCGACGCACTTCTCGGATATCACATCCAAATGTCACCACTGCTGTCGTGGTTGAAGGTTCTTTTAGGGCATCCAGATGCTTCATGAGAGCCTGCTGCTGGTCTAATTTAGAGGAGGATGAAGAGGATGAGGCAACAGAGGAGACATACAACGCAGTTGACAATGATGCTGCTGCCTCCACTCCTGTTGGTGTCATACTGGAGGACGATAATGAGGATGAAGCTGGTGATGAGGTCAAAGTGGTAGTTGTCAGATTGACAAGAGTACCCAAATGGAAGCGGGTGTTGTTCTTGATGAGGAGGAGAAAGTCTCTGATGTCCCATTCCTGGCAGACCAGAACGCTGATGTCCCACCAGCCATTCATCATGAGAAGTGAGTAGAGGAGACGGGATGGGGGGGCCTCTACTGTACGCATCGCCATTTGGAAATGGAGAGAATTCTGCAAAAATAGGAATAGAAATTAATGACAGTTGGAAAGGTTAGAGAGGGGGTGGTTTAGAAGTAAGTAGACAAAAAAAAGTATAGTTACAGTGTAAGAGAATCATAAAGGAGGAGGAGGATTGTAAAAGATGTTGAAGAGCACCATAAGAGAATGGTGAATTTGACGTGAAAGATGAAAAATGTTCTATATGCACTTTATTTAACCAGGTGAAATCCTCATTTAAATTAAAAACCTTTTTTTCCAAGAGTGACCTGGCCAAGACAGCAAACAAACAAAAAAACTTTCACACATTCCAAAAAAATACACATAGTATAGTTCTCACACTATAGTTCAAGTTCAAGAAATCTTCATGATCTCAAAAGGGCAAATTCTGTGCAGCCAGCAGAATAACAAAGTGCAAACAACATTCAGAGCACATTGAATCATTTAAAACCCCCATCGCAACAGTGACAAAGGAATTCTTCAGTCTGTTTGCTCCACATTTTGCATTGAAAATATGCAGCTAGATAGAAGCAACGCACAATTGCTGTGGCGTGGATGGCTCAGCCAAGACTGACTGGGCCTTTATTAAAGACCTCACCACATGTAGGTATGGGAGATCATCCAACAATATGCCTGAAGTTCTACTGCACAGTTGTACAATGCTTTGCAGTTGGTTCCTGCAAAATAGGGGATAATATATACAATAAAAGAAAGTTAATGATTAGTAAAAGACAAGTTCAACCGGGATTTCAGTATAAATTTTGAATTAATCATATAGCCAAAGCATCTTATTTTCTCAATCCATTACAATATATATAAATTACCGTAAAATAAAAAGTCCATAAAAAAGAGGCAGTGTATTGAAAAGCTATTTTACTTAATTCTGCTCTGACTCCACCATTTATGGGTTTTCTGAGAGCACAGTGTACACTATATTATTTCCCCATGTGAATGAAAGCACTGAAGTGCTCTTCAAAATTACCAGAGGTGTCCAACAAAAAGAACAGTTATGCTACTTGTGTTGCTGTATGACTTTGTCTTGATCAGTTCACTTCACCAATAATGTTTCCACAGGACAAAATCACGGCTAGTCCATTTATTTTAAAAAGAGCAATCTAAAGATCTTTAGGACCTGGGACTCATTTGGAACTAGTTGTAATATGTCACCTGGTGTTCTAGTCCACATCATGAAACTACTTAAGCTTAGAACCAAGACATGACCAAGACCAGAGTAAATACACAGCAAGGGCATTAAGGCAATGATATTCTCTTAACTCAGAGTGTTTTACAGTGAGTTGCTAACCAGCGCCAGCCTTTTTGGTCATATCCACTAATTTTTGGAGGCCCATTGAAAATGTTGTGTTAGGAGTATGTGAACACTGAAAATATCAAAAGAAAGCAAAGAACTGAAGCTTTTACACACAGAAAACTATTTTATTCTATCTTCATTCCTTTGTGAGGCATAAACATTTGAATATTAGTCATTTTCAGGAAAAAACTAAATTTTGAGCAAAAAACTGAGAAAATTGCATTTTTTTCCCAAAGATATTGATTTTCAAGATAAAAGTGATTTCCTATTTACATTTTGACTCTGTCTTACTTAAAAACAGCAACACTGTATTCAAATCACAAAATAAAATACTAATAATAACAATAATAATTCTAATAAACAGTTCTAAGATATCCCAACGTTCCACAAAATATTAGGGGAAAACAAAGACTACACACCAAACTTCATACAAAGCATCTACTAAAGCACCAGATTCCTTATAAACTTTACACATTAACATACATCAGTTATGAGTAAGGATGTCCGATATTGGCTTTTTTGCCAAAAACCAATATGCCGATATTGTCCAACGCTTAATTTCCGATTACAATATCTATCAATATCGCTGCCAATATATGTGGGATATTAAACTAATTTTAGGTAACATCACATATCTCCTGTCATGGAATTAACACATCATGCCTAATTTTATTGTGATGTCCCATTGGATGCATTCTCAAATGCAACAAGGCTCTCAAAATCTAAACACTGTCTGTGCAAAGAATGCATACTTCAACTTAACTCTTTCCCTGCCAGAGCATTTTCCAGTGAGTTGGTAGCCAGTGCCAGCCTTTTTGGTCATTTTCAGTAATCTTTGGAGGCTGACTGAAAATGTTGTGTTGAGTATGTGAGTATGTGAACACTGAATACATCAAAAGAAAGAACAGAACTTCAACTTTTAAACACAAGACACAATTTTATTCTATCTTCATTCATTCGTGAGATATGAACATTTGAATATTGGTCATTTTCAGGAAAAAACTGAATTTTGAGCAAAAAACAGAAAACTGCATTTTTTTCCCAAAGATATTGATTTTCAAGATAAAATTGATTTCCTATTTACATTTTTGACTCTTTCTCATTTACCAACAGTAACACTGTATTCCAAATCACAAAATAAAATAATAATAACGACAACAATAATAACAAACAGCTCTAAGATATCCCATCATTCCACAAAATATTAGAGGAATCTACACCAAACTTTAGACCAAACATCTTCTAAAGCACCAGGTTCCTTCTAAACTCATCACATTTACATACATCAGTTATAAGTCTTCCACATATTAGTTTAGTTTTTTGATATAAACACTTCAATATTCCTCATTTTCAAGAAAAAAAGAAACAAATGAACTAAATACTGCAGATTTCTGGCCTTTCCTTGGCTGTACCACATCCTCCTGTTGGACCACCTGCTGTGTTTAATCTGTAAATAATTATATGGACATCTAGTTATTTATTTATTTATTTCATACTAAAGCCAAATCAAACAGTGTCTTACCTGTGTTTTGTGTCCTCAGTCTGAATCTGAACTCACTCTAACAGATGCACACTAGCTGTCCTTTGTCTTGTCCCATGTCTGTGTGTCTTCTACTTGAATGTCCTCTATAAATGTCTCTTTTCTCTTCCTCCTGTCTGTCATTGTCTCCGCGTCGCTCCATGCCCACCCCCCGTGTCAGACCTGAGCCGCTCCGTGTTTCCCATGTTCCGTGTCCATCTCCCTCACCTTCTATTTTTCCGTTCCTGTGTCTAAAGGTTCTTCTGTAGCTCCATCATATATTGAATTGTCAGACTCTGTCTCCATAATCATCTTTAAGGCTTTTGAAACTGCACGCGGTTCCTGCACAGTCTGCATTTCCTCATTCAGTGACTGTTGCTGGATGCGTTGCCATGGGATATGGAGACTCCAGTACGGAAACGTTAAACCCGGTCCGTCATTTTTCTGAAAAAGCTGCTTAATTGTATGTTTTTGGACTAAGAAAAGTAATTCACATGATCCGCAACAGCTTCAACTACAGTATAACAGTGAAAACATGGAGTGAAGGAAAATCTCGTCATTGGCGGAGAAAGAGTTAAGTTGTGGAAAAAATGCCATATTTATTTATTTTCTCTCCCTCCCTCCATGAGTCTATTACAGTGTGGCAACTCTACTGTACAATTTTGAAAACTGCACATTTCTTTCAGCTACAAACAAAGCTTCATTTACGCGTCAGTAAATAACGGTGAAATCAAGGCATTATTTTATCGGTTTTAATGAGAGGCAAAAAAAACGATACCGATATTCACCGATATTACATTTTTGTGCCAATATCGGGCCAATAATATCGGTGGGCTGATATTATCGGACATCCCTAGTTATGAGTCTTCCACATATTAGTTTAGCCTTTTTCATATAAACACTTCCATGCTCCTAATTTTCAAGAAAAACAAGAAACAAATGCACTAAATGCTGTATATTTCTGGCCTTTGCTTAGCTGCACCATGTCCTCCTGTTTGACCATATCCTCTTGTGTTTGACCTGTAAATAAATACAGGAACATCTAGTTATTTATGTATTTATCAATAAATGTATATATTTATTTCATACAAAACCCAAATAAAACAGCACACATGAACAAGGCCCTGGCCTTGTTCATGTGGGGGCCCTAAGCAAGACAAGTTGCCCCCCCCCCCCCCCCCCATCGTACCATTCATCCATAAACACAAAATAATTTCACTCTGAATCATGACACTAATTCATGTCAAAAGCTTACCATATGAAGCGAAGCCAAAGCTATACATACCAATGTGTTATAGTTTAACGCAGTGACAGTAAAACAATAAAGACTGTAATAAATATTGACTGACTTTGGTGCAGGAGGCTGGGGTTTGTATCCTGGTCAGGGTGTTCCCAGTTTCTGATGCACTCACCACCTGTCAGAAAGGCCATAAGGGCCTGTTGCACTGCAGCTTGTGAAGTGGCAGTAGGTAGGCACATGTAAGACAACTCATCAAGGGTTAAAATCCCACTAGTTGTCTTGCTCTGGGGCTCATACAGCAGTGGAGTGGGCCTGGAGAGTTAGAGGAATATTAAAGCGTTGTCAGTTTCAGTTTGACTTCCCCTCTATCCCCTTGACTAACCTCCTGTTCTAACATAAGGTATTTACAGGACTGACAAAAATGTATCTGGCAGAGTGTAGTGTTTATTGCATATAAACAGCTGAAAGCGGTACTGACAGTGACACAGGACATCATGGCAGCACTGTATTAGATTGTAGCCAAACACTAAAAAGATAGTGCTCAAACACTCCACCGAGTTACCATGAAGCATTTGTTGTCATTATGTTTTCATGAAAAAATGTATTTCACATTACCTTGAGACAGCCATTTCTTTTCTTCTTCAACTTTTTTCTTCATATGTTTATCAGTGCCTGACACATATAGTCGTTTGGACATGGTGAAACTGCTTGCTCCAACAAAGTGACTAATCGCTTCATGCTGGGCTGCCAAGTTTTCATTACAATCACCGTTTTCACTGCCAGATCATCAACAAATCAAATGACAAATGATAAGTTTGAGGCCCCCTGGTGGCTGCAGGGCCCTAAGCAGTTGCTTAGTTCACTTATAGGGCGGGCCAGTTCTGGTCTTACCTCTGTCACCGTTGGCATTAGGGAGATGAGAACCACACTTGTGTTGAATCCGCTCTGTGTCATAATCTGAACTCACACTGTCTAAAAGATGATTTGCACTTGACTAGGTGTCCTTCCTCTTGTCCCACGTCGTCTGTCTTCTCCTAGAATGTCCACTATAAATGTCTCTCATAGCTTCCATCTGTGATTGTCTCCATGTTACTGTTTCCCCGTGTCTGTCTTCCTCATCTCCTATTTCTCCATCATTGTCTCTAAAAGGTACTTCTGAAGGTTCATCATACATTGAATTGTTGAAGTCTGCATCCATAATCATCTTTAAGGCCATTGAAACTGTGCGCGGTTCCCATGGAGCTGGTATTTCCTCGTTCAAAGTGAATGGCACCTGTATATGTTGCTACGGGATACCGGTGATTCCAGTTTAAAAACTTTACAACCAGTCCTTCATTTCTCCGGAAAAGCTGCTTCCTTGTTTGTTTTTGGACTAAGGAAAGTAATTAACATGATCTGCAACAGTTCAAACTACAATATAACAGTAAAAACACATATTGACAGAAAATCTTGTCATTGGTGGGGAAGTGTCGGGAAGCAATTGATGGAATATCTTGTCAATGGCGGGGAAAGAGTTAATAGGTGGACAATAGGTTTACCATAGCCCTGAAATAAAACTTCCAAATAAAAGGGACAGGGATGGGCAGGGTTTAGGCAATAACTATATTGTGGCCCATAAAGTTGCGAAAAGTCTGCAAAAAACATTAGATCTAATCACTCCACTAAAACATAAGATTATAAAACAAAGGAAGTAAGCTCCCTGGTTTAATTTTCATTCTCACCATTAAAAGCAGCATACCCGAAAACTTGAGATAAAGTGGCGTTCTGCTAAACTAATAGAACACCATTCAGCCTGGCAGGACAGTCTAAATAAATACAAGAAGGCCCTTTGTTCTGCTAGAGCAGCTTATTATTCATCATTAATAGAGGAAAATAAGAACAATCACAAGTTTCTTTTCAGTGCTCCAGCCAGACTGACAAAGAGTCACAGTGCATATGAGCCTAGTATTAATGGTCTCCTGTCCTCCACAAATTCTAGTACACCTTTAAATCCTTCAGAACCAGAAACTACAGAGTTGACCATTGAACCATTTAGTTTCATGGACTGCTTTTCTCCCATAGACATCAGTCAGCTAACTTTGATAGTCTCTTCATCTAAATCATCTACCTGTCTCTCAGACCCAGTTCCAACAAAGTTCATCAAAGATGCTCAGAATCAGAATTGCCTTTTTTGGCATTTGACAGTACAAAGTACATAAAACGAAATTGAGTTCAATGATTAGGGACATCGGGCCGCTGCTCCTACTAGAGCGCTACCACATACCCTTTTCTTCGAAAGAATTACAGTAAAGATAATGCAAGCACATACATCACAAACATAAGACAATATAAACACAGTACACGTGGTTACGTGATGGAACTTTTAAAATGGATTCAGTTGTGGGAGGGGGACAGGAAGACAAGAAGAATGTTGTGAGGCAGACAGAGATGGGGGGGGGGTTAAATGCTTGTATGTGGTTAGTCCTTTAAAGTCTGTTTGTGTATGAAAAATAAGAGACTCAGACTATCAGTTCATTCAGTCCTGAGTCTTGGCCTTGGAAGGATGTTTTGACTGCAAAGGAACAGATTAGACAAGAGTGGCTCCAACTGCTTTACTGGCTCCCAGGAGGAACAGAATTAAATGGGGAAAAATGATTTGATTTCTGCTTAATTTAGTTATGACTTAATTGTTGTTATATCCGGGCCTCAGCATTAACTCCTCAGTTCAGAGCAGATAGATCCTCCTGCACAGTTCGTCCATTTTCCCTCAGTCCCGCGATTTGCCGGAGCGCATCCACGGTCTGTCCAGCGATGTAATCCAACTTTTGTGTGAGTCCACAGCTCGTCCAGCCAGGTCTCGCACACAATCGTCCGATTGTGTCACCATCCGCTGTAATACCTTCATGTTGTCACTAATCACTCCAAAGTGCTCCTAAACTTTGATTGACAGCAGAGGGGTCTCTTTGTGTGCTGCTGTCTTTCCAACTTTGCGATAAACCAGGGCAACTCCAAGACCAATTAGAAGGTGTCCTGTTACCAAAAATCCAAATGGGTAAATATCCTCAAACTCCTCCACCGACAGAACCGATAGCCATACTACCTTCACTTGTTCCAAGCATCGATTGCATACTGCAAGGGTTCTGTCAGGGCAGGCGGGCTCCCCCAGGCCCCTGTTCCTGGGTGAAAAAATCTTGTCAATAGCGCTGAGTGTCCAGTTCCATAAGTTCCATAATTTAGTTGTTCTGGAATACAGCAAGCAGGGGATCCAAAGACAAAATCAGACGAGACACAGAGGCAAAAGCAGGAGAAAAAAAAAAAAAAGAGGAAGGCAAGGACAGCTCAGAAACACGTCTGCTCTCGACAGAGGACAGGAAGAAAAAAAAAAAAAAGGATCAGCATTAATGTGGTTTAAATCCTATCTAACAGCTAGTTATCAGTTTGTTAATATTAATGAAGAATCTCCTCTCAGTACATGTTATGGAGTTATGGAGTTCCTCAAGGCTCAGTACTTGGACCAATACTGTTTATCTTATACATGCTTCCTTTAGGTAACTTAATAAGGAAACATTCCATCAACTTTCACTGTTACGCTGATGATACCCAGTTATATTTATCTATTAAACCTGATGAAGCCAATCAGCTAACTAAACAACAGGAGTGCATTAAAGATATTAAAGATTGGATGACCAACAGCTTTCTGCTGTTAAACTCAGACAAAGCTGAAGTCATTGTGCTTGTCCAAAAACTGTTAGGGATGCAGTGTCCAGTCACCATGGATGGTATTACTCTGGATCCAAAAACTACCGTGAGGAATCTTGGCGTTATCTTCAATCAAGATTTATCATTTAACTCACACATGAAACAGATTTCATGTGTAATATTACTAATATTAGGCATATTTTAACGCAGAATGATGCAGAAAAATTATTCCATGCTTTTATTACATCTAGACTACATTATTGTAATTCACGCTTCTCAGGCTGTCCCAAAAATTCTTTAAAGACCCTTCAATTAATCTAGAATGCTGCTGCTCGTGTACTGACTAGAACCAGTATCACAGACCATATTCCTCCTGTGTTGGCTTCTCTGCACTGGCTCCCTTTAAAAGCTAGGATAGACTTTAAAATACTCATCTTCACTTACAAAGCCCTTCATGGCCAGGCACCTACTTATCTGAAAAAGCTTTTAGTTCCATACACTCCATCTAGACTACTACGCTCTCATCATGGAGGCTTACTGAATCTCCAAAAGTAGGACGGGAGCTGGAGCCTTCAGCTATCAAGCTCCACTATTATGGAACCACCTCCCTGCCTCAATCCAGGAGGCAGACACCCTCTCTATGTTTAAGAGTAGGTTTAAAACTTTCCTTTTGATGAATCTTACAGTTAGGGTGGCTGAGGCTGCTCTTAATTATGCTGTTGTAGGCTTAGACTCAGGGGTGAAAGGATTCTGGCACCATGCCAGATTTCCAGCGTGCAGTGATCAGCAAGGGGGGGAATGCAGGATATATATCGTGTGCAAAAAAATCGGAGCCAGTACAATATCAAGGGCTCTGACTTGGGCTTTGACAAACCTCTCACTCTCAACCAATGGCTTTTATTCCCAAGAAGTCCAATTAAAGCTATTAACCAATCACTAGTAGAGAGGGGGCGGGTCTTGTGGAGACAAACTGGTTCAGCGCCAACAACTTCAGAGTAGCCAACTGAATGTGGTGACATTCGAAGAGATGGAAGGCAAGCAGATGTAGAGTGGTGAAAACATCCTGCAGGTTCACAGGGGAGTGAAAAATAAATGGTGTTGGGTGTGGGTAGAAGAGGTGGGATAGGATGGAAAGCTTTACGGCAGTTGGTGCAAAAACTTAAGACAACCGTGTGTTTGTTTTTGTACATTATGCTCACTTACATTGAAATATGCGAGGAGCAGTAAAAAAGTACTTTCACAGCATGAAGCTGACTCTAGCCATAGAGCTACTGTGCATGTGTTAGAGTCCTACAACGGGTCGGGTACCTGATAGGTAACCCGCAAAAAATGCGAGGACAGGTAAAAAAAAAAAAAAAGAATTTACGTGGATAAGGGCATGGGTGAAACTAAACAAGTGGGTAGTGGGCAAGGAAGTGAAAAAAAGATTCATAGATGAAAATAATTTGCAGGACATTTAATGATGATGTTCATCTAATTTCACCGTGGTTGACCCACAGCCAATTTGTTTTATTGTGAAGTGAGCTTCACCTCTGTTTACATCCAGCCACAGACGTTATTGAGTAGAACATACTAGAGGTTTATTGATGGCGTGCGGTTTAGCCAAAAATAAAGCCCTTCAAAGTGAGTTACTGTGTAGACTATGTGTTTAATCATGGGTCAGGTCGAGTTGGGGGTCTAATGTGCGTGGGTACAGGTGGGTGCGGGACATTGGCATGCATTACAACACGCTACCTAGTTACTGCAAGCGACAGCCACCACATCATATATCCTGTTTTTGATGACCGATTGTGTTGTTGAACATAAAATTTGCGTCTGTTCATTCTTAGCAGACTATGATTTGGCATTCACTCTGTCCCAGCCCATTGTGAGCCTCTGCAAAAAATTAGCAGAAGACAAAAATGCACTTTCTCATCTGTCACTCTCGTGACAGGCATCCAGTTGTTTTATTAGACATGGCATCGGCCCCCAGTTTAAGAAACAGGTGGCAGACAAGCTGCACAATTGCCCCTTTTCATTAAATATTGATGAAGTCACATGAAGCTGGTCTTGCACATTTTAAAAATGTATTAAGTTTGTTCAAAAATTATTCTAAATATAATTAGTTGTCCAATGTGAATTAAACAGCTGTGAAAAAATAAGATTATACATATAATGTTGTTTTGGCACCGACGTCTTATTTATGGTGAAAGCCCAAACCAAGCCTTACCATTGAAAACTCAGCTCATACTTTTTAATGCAGATCCAGTGGTGGATTAATGAGCAGAATTTCAATTGTATTTGTGCAATACTCAAACAAGTAGTTTCCATCTGAAATTGCATGAAAAGTACTTTAGGTGCTATAATTTTCAAAATTTTTGAACCCCCCTTTACTTGATGTATATTCAATTTGAACTGGGTGGTTGAGGGGCCACAAGACCTTATTGCTCAAGTGCCTATGATTTCGCCTATTAATTTGCTCCTATGCAGACCTGCGAATTGCTGGATGTAGGCTCACCAACGACCCATTCCTCATGACCCAACCTGAAGAAAAATTTTCAGGCTTCAGATTATTTTTTTGAAATCACCCCTGCTAAGACTGCTGGGAGACTCATCATGATACACTGAGCTGTTCTCTGCTCCTCCTCCTCCTCTCTGATCTCCTCTCTGCTCCCCCTCTTCTCTTACCGTCTCTCTCCTAATCTTTTCTACTATTTACACCCCAGCAAATACATGTATTGACTTGACTTCTTCCCTGGAGTCTCTGCGCTTTATCGTCTCACAGGTGTTCTCTGGGTCATCTCTGGACCTGCTGCAGTGGTCCCTCTTTTCTCCCGCCTTCATTGTCATCAATCACTTATTCATACTGTTGTGATTGTGTTTATTATATAGTTAGATAGATGGTGGAGGTTTCTATTATTTGTACTAACAGTTGCAGTAGTAGTATATCCACTGATAATACTTGTACTTGTAGTAGAAGTATTAACACTTATGGATGTGTTCTAGCTATCAGTAATCATACTAGCACCAACTGTTCTACTTTTTAACAGTTCAACTTCACTTTGCTGTGCATCCATGTGTCTCCCCCTTCCTCCCGCCTTCCCCCCCTCTCCCCCAATCTCCCTCTCTCTCTCTCTCTTTTTTTTCAGTAATCACCTTTTACCACATGCAATGATTACGCTGCATCTCAGCTACAAATCACATTGTAACAATCATTTCATGAGAAGAGGTAAATTTATTCCATTCCAACTTTATGGGAAACAGTATATATATATATATATATATATATATATATATATATATATATATATATATATATATATATATATATATATATATATATATGTATATATAGAGAGAGAGACAGAGAGAGAGAGAGGTGAAGTCCAACCTCATAACCTCATCTGACAAAAAACAAACAAACAAAAACACATTATACTCAGCGGCAAGAGACAAGTTATTCTTTCATCCCATAAAGATGTTGTTGGTTGTAAAACTGTTTTGTTGTGTTTGACTGTGAAAACACATAAATATAAAGCCTTGTGAAGGAGACGTCATTGTAGTGATTTTCAACTCTTTTAATATTTTTTCACTTCGCTCTCAAAGACCAAAGTGAAATATCCGTAACTACTGGCCATTTCAGTGTTGGTGGCTATTGGCGATATGCATGTAAAGCATTGAGAGATGCAGTCCACTGACTCCCTTCATACAAAACTAGATGTTACTTTACTATCCTTACCACGAATTCCAACTTTCCTGACTTGTAAAATTGTCTTTTAAATTGATAAAAAAAAAAAAAAAAAATTAAAAAATCATATATGTAGATGGTCACACAATCAAAAATTTTTCCTCATCATTCATTTTTTTTTTCTAATATTAGATCCCATGGGGTACACTGGAAAAGGCAGGACTTTGGCTCTCATAATCTGTGTCAGTCATAGGTGAAAACATGTCTAAGGAGTTTTGGCACAAAAAATGTTTACTTTCAATGCCAATAAAAGTTTGACATAACCAGTAATGCCAGTTCTATCAGTAAGTGCTGTATTACAGAATTCATAGTGATGTTTTTTTTTTTTTCATTCATTTGTTACCGATGAATTCAGATGAAAAGATTTGGAGAATTTTTAAAAAGAAGTTTTACATCAAATTGTCCAAATGATGCCAAGAAATAAATCAGATAATGCCCGGGCTACCTAGAGCTGTCCCTGCATGCGTAGTTTAGACTGATCTTGAAATACATCTTTGAGTTTGACTGAGACAAATCGAGAGTAAAAATAAACCAAGACCAAGATGAGACCTATAAAAGTTCTCTTAAGACCGGTCTCAAGACCAAGACTGATCTCAAATGCTATAACTAATACCATGCAGAAGTAATATTGCTATACCAACCACTGACTGTTACATCACTTCAGTGTTCCTTTTGGCAGGTTAAAGCAAACAGAAAAAGCCCTTGAATTTATGTAGTTTTCACTAGTCCATAACTGCCCTCAGGGACTCCTCAGAACTATTTTATTTATATTTCCTCGAGGGATGGCAATTGGAATAAAGGGCAGAATAAAAACAATGAGGGAAGAAAGAAACAGTGAAATAAGGATAGCAGACAGATGGCAGAGGAGGAACTGAGGTGAAATGTTGAGGATGAGGATGAAGAGAACTTAGAACAGGAATATGAGGTATCAGAAAGAAGAACCAGGTGCCAGGTGTAGTGAGGAGGAGTGTGTGAGAGGGAAGGAAAGAAAGGACAAACAGATTATAAATTCAACACTACAATTACTTTCCATCTTAGAATTCAATTTGTTCCCAGAGAACAAACACAGTCTGCTGGATGTAATAGATTTCAGCCTCCACTTACCTGATCCCATGAATATCATTACTCCCGTCATGTGAAATATGCCATCACTATGACTACTACTACTATACTATACTAGTCTGGTTTGTGTGTATGTCATAATTTATGCCCACTTTAAGAAATCTCTAAAAACTCAACTGGGTCTCTTTTTGAACAGATTTTTTGGCTTGTTTTTGCATTATGTAATTCCCATATGTGATTTGTGGTGCATATATTTCTGAACTGGTGGATGAGAACTTGACAGATCAGAGGGTAAAGCCTGTGGCACTAATGTGTGAATTCCAACCAGACTGTAAATTAAGGTGTGTGGTTTTCATAGTAATGTAAAGTACTATTCAAAATATTTTAAAAGTACATGGAAATGGATGTTTTATTATTTTGAGGTAAAATCTAAAATTAATGCACAGCAGCTGCAAGAAAAAGTAGTCAAGTAAAAAAATATCGCAGTCTTGTGTTGCTATGTTAAAGGGGCTATATCAGGTATTTTTACTTTTAAATATTTCAAAATGACAGAAATTTGCATTACAAGTGTTAAGAATAGAGCTCTGATGTTGCCAATGCCAAAGTATTGGATTGCACAGATACAAACTGAGTACATTCACAGCATCACATTGGAACTATGTGACAACTAGAGGGGGTAGTGAGTCACTCTGCTGCAAAACTTACTTGATGGGGCCTGAGACCAAAGCATCTGAAAGTGATCAGATGGTCACAGACTAAACTGTGACAGTTGTGACCTTATTTAGATGATAATAAACAGACCTTTAGCGCAGCTATTGACAACACAAACTGTACAGAAAACAGAGGTGATTTGTAGTTTTACTGTAACTGTTTTCTGTGTAAAAACATAACTGAGCTAACAGAGTTACAATGTAAACTATAAGCTGATGCAGCTCATGAAGAACATGAGTTATTTAGACAGACTGTCAATATAACCAGCTGTGAGTTTCAGTTTAACAAGGAAAACTTGATGATACTATCATACAAATGAGTGTAAACATTGAGATGTATGTTTTACTCAGTGAGTGATATAGTCTGTGGGGATATAGCGCTGATTCGTTGGTGGTTTTGTTAGTCTGAGTGTATTCTGGCACACAATTTCCCCCTGCTGTTGAGACTTTAGAATATCAGTACAACATAGAACCCCTTAAAAGCTCTGTTTTCATGTTATTTCATGTATTGTTCAGTTTAAATAACCAGCAGCAGTTTCTTTGATTTTCAACTTTCTTTGCTTTTTAGTTTGAGTGTGTTGTTGCAGTAACATTTTTATTGCCTTCAAATTTCCTTCAGTGAATGAAAAATCCACCATCTCAATTTATTTTTTGGTCACAGTTAATGTTCTCTTCGTGTGATGCAAACAGCAATTCTAAAAGTTTCCAAGCTGGTTCACTTGGGAGAAAAATGGTATGCAAAAAATGATATTGATGAAGATGTGAATTAATGTCGAGCAGTTGTCTCTAAATCTCTGATTCTTAATTACTGAATATGACAGTTTTACAATTGAATTACCCTCTGCTGCATATTGAAAATGTCCCATATTCAGCCTGTCAGTTGTTTAGTACTGTCTGTCTTTTCATTAACATATACCACTTTACTGAGTTGGGAAGGGTCGCTGTTAAAATCTGGGTCTAACACTTCATAATTTTAGTTTTTATGTGACTGACCTTTATCTACATTCAAGAGTAAGTTAGTCTTTATCTCTGTTAAATATAATGAACTTGGCAGTGCGTGTGCTCAAGGCAACAGTTAAGTTAATTTCCTAAACCGTTAAGTCTCAAATGTCTGTGGTGAAAGTCAATCAAGTCGGTTCCCTGCTAAAAGTCAAGCAAGACAAGCAAAGTCTTTGACCAGCTCAAGAAAATCATCATTCAGGTCATATGCACTTCTGATGATCTGTCATACATCAGTTACCAGCCTCTTTAACAGTGCTCTATGAAGTATTCAAAGTCACACTTGATGGTAAAGGTACCTTACCAAATAATGACTTTGGCAGAAGTTTGTCATCAACTGAAATACTACTCAAGTTAAAGTATTTAAGTATCTGGTATTTTCTGTTCTTAAGTCTATCAAGTAATCTACAATGAAATGTACTCCAGTAATTACAGTAAAAGTACAAATAAATGTTACTAATAACCAAAGGCATTATACATTTTATCCAGGATTTTGAAACATGGTAAAGTGAAAGAGCCACCAAAATGTTAAAAATTATGCCTATATCACACACTTCAAAAACTACACTCAACAAAAATATAAACGCACCACTTTTGTTTTTGCTCCCATTTTTCATGAGCTGAACTCAAAGATCTAAAACTTTTTGTGTGTACACACAAGGTTTATTTCTCTCAAATATTGTTCACAAATCTGTCTAAATTTGTGTTAGTGAACACTTCTTCTTTGCTGAGATAATCCATCCACCTCACAGGTGTGGCATATCAAGATGCTGATTAGACAGCATGATTTTTGCACAGGTGTGCCTTAGGCTGGCCACAATAAAAGGCCACTCCAAAATGTGCAGTTTTATCACACAGCACAATACCACAGATGTCACAAGTTTTGAGGGAATATGCAATTGGCATGCTGACTTCAGGAATCTCCACCAGAGCTTTTGCCTGTGAATTGAATGTTCATTTCTCTACCATAAGCCATCTCCAAAGCTGTTTCAGAGAATTCATGAAGAAGACTGTGCGAGGAAATGGTGGTCACACCAAATACTGACTGGTTTTCTGACCCCCCTGGACCACCCAATACAGTAAAACTGCACATTTTAGAGTGGCCTTTTATTGTGGCCAGCCTAAGTCACACCTGTGCAATGATCCTGCTGTGTAATCAGCATCTTGATATGCCACACCTGTGAGGTGGATGGATTATCTCAGCAAAGGACAAAGGAGAAGTGCTCACTAACACAGATTTAGACAAATTTATGAACAATATTTGAGACAAATAGGCCTTTTGTGTACATAGAAAAAGTTTTAGATCTTTGAGTTCAGCTCATGAAAAATGGGAGCAAAAACAAAAGTGGTGCGTTTATATTTTTGTTGAGTGTAGATTCAAAAACCTGAACAGGAGTAGGCTACTGCTGGTATTATAAATGTCAGAATTTTGAAAAGAAAAAAAAGAAAGAAAAAAAAAGAAAAGAAAACTTTGAAGCTTATGCTGCACCTCAAAACATGGAACCTACATTACACTTTGTAAACAAAGAATCCAAAGTCTAAAAAGTTGACAAAATACCAACCTGTTTTACAGCATAAAACTCTCCCTCACATCAACAGATCACTGACAGGTTGAGTGTGGACTGTCGTTTGCACTTGCACATTACGTGATTAGGCCCAATGACAAATCAGCTTCCTGACTTTTTTGCAGTCACCGGTAATCTCAGTGGTGAAAACACCAATTTCCTTTATTTTTTTGTAACAAGTAACAATATTGTGCATTAAAAATCTATGGGAGTGGAAGTATACAATTGAGTTAGGAAATGTAGTGAAGTAAAAGTGAAAACAAACAGAATAAAAAATATTCAGTGAAGTACAAATTCACCCAAGACATACTTGAGTACAGTAGTGAAGTATTATTACTTTGTTGCTATACAACACTGCTCTTAAATGAACAGCAATGGTGATTGGTGTTTTAACAGTCCATTGCATTCTTCCTTCCACCTATGATTATTTAGATTAGTGCTTGTTTTATGAAGACTGACATCATACATTAGAAATAACCCAATCGTGTTTCAAAAATCAAATGGGGCTTCACAATACAGGGTGGGGAAGCAAAATTTACAATATTTTGAGGCAGGGATTGAAAGACAATGTATGACCAATTAGTTTATTGAAAGTCATGAGAATTTATTTGCCACAAGAAAATTTACATCATAGAAAATGTTTTTCTTCTATGTGTCCTCCTTCTTTCTCAATAACTGCCTTCACACGCTTCCTGAAACTTGCGCAAGTGTTCCTCAAATATTCAGGTGACAACTTCTCCCATTCTTCTTTAATAGTATCTTCCAGACTTTCTCGTAATAGTTTTGCTCATAGTCATTCTCTTCTTTACATTATAAACAGTCTTTATGGACACTCCAACTATTTTTGAAGTCTCCTTTGGTGTGACGAGTGCATTCAGCAAATCACACACTCTTTGACGTTTGCTTTCCTGATTACTCATATGGGCAAAAGTTTCTGAAAAGGTATGGATAATAGTGTTAGGTATGATTATGACATCAATATATGTTTGGTTTCAAAACAATTGAGTGCCTGCTGAGAAAAAAAAACCTAAATGTTCATTGTAAATTTTGCTTCCCCACCCTGTATGTGCCTGAACAGGATGATTTTTGAAGTCATCTGTCACAAGTCTCATGTCACATAATTGTAACTTAAGTCGAGTCATATGACCAAAGTCTCCCATGTCTGCAATCTGCAGGTAATAAACTGACTTGTACACCTTTGTGGCCTATATTGAATGTTTCTTGTGTATCGTCATTACAGAAAACAATAACAGGCATGCATGAATTGCAGTGTGATGCCATAGTTTTCTAACAGCTTTTTTCCCCTTTGCTCTTCACCTTGGAAAGTGCTTTAAAAAAATCTCCACTTTAGTGACCTAAAATGCTATTTACATGAGGACAAGATGGTAAAATCTACAGAAAACTGTTTGTTTTACAAAATATCCATATTAGTGTGAACAGGATATATGATACTGCAGGAAATGGTTTACAATAATGAAAGGGAATGCTAACATGAAACATAACATGCACACTTGAAAACCCTCGGCCTGACTTATCAGGCGCACTACTGCCCCCAGTGCCCTGACATATCAGTGCACTGACTCCTATTCTGTCACAACAGCACAAAACTATACTATGACCACTAGTAACCTTGAAGATCACATAATCAGATTAGAGTTCAGTCATCCATCCCTCCATCCATCCATCCATCCATCCACTCATTCATTCATTCACTTTCTAAACTACTTGGTCCTTGAGGGTCATGAAAATTCCTAGCTCCTTGGTGATACCACTTTAAAATTTTCAATATCTTCCCTTATAATTTTGTCAACTTGTTCCTAATTACTTCTATATAATTTGGAAAGGTCTTACCAGTACAATTTTGAGTTGTAACCTGATTAAGCCCTCGTTGCTTGCGTAGTTGGTCACACACAGAGCTACACACTGCAGTCATGGAACACATCAGTACTGGTATCAATATCGATATTAGAAAGGAAATAAATATGACATTTCAGCAGGAAGAAGCTGAATCTGCTTTTAAATAATGAACGGGACAGAAACATTCCCATGTTTCTACAGTGGCTCAGAACGGACTTCTCCATCTCATCTTTATTGTGTTTTATGGCTTCTACTCACGGGGCGGGGGGGGGGGGGGGGGGGGGGCATATCAGCTATGGCTATACTCAGCCATAGGTGATAGTATGGATCCAACTTATCATTCCAAGAACGACCGGCTTCCACAACTCACCTCGGAGAACCTCCGGGTGGCCAGTTCCTTCACACTGCAGGTTTGAGTTTGAGGCCGGGAGGACCTCCAGCGGAGGGGTTTTCCCCACCCTTCCTTCACGTCTTTACCGTGCCAGGGCCATCATGAGCGAGACCAAGATGCCCCGTCTTCCCCAGGGGTTTACAAGATGGAGCTGGCCGCGCTTCTGCGTACTCCCGGTCCTGCTCTGAAAAATCAATCTCATCTGCTATTAATCGATTACGTAAAATTAAAACGAAATCGATCTAAGATCAATTAAATCAATTTTTTTTTTACCCAGCCCTAGTTGCTTGCATAGTTGGTCACACACAGAGATACACACGCCCTGCTTAAAAAGCCCTCAGCACTTCTGTGTAATTGATTTTACAACTTTAACACCAGCTCTGCACTAAAAGTCCATTAGAGCCATCTATTGGTTAATTTTGTTTATGTCATTAATCACTCTACCCAGCAGGCATGCAAATAGGACCATAATTATTCATTTATTTATTGAATAAACAGAGATGGATTACTGTAGCAGCAAAACGACAAAAGCATTATGGGATGTTTTATTACAAATTCGGATGTCCTATTTCAGGGTAAAAATGGTAATGTAGTCCTCAGGGCTTCAGACTCTCACCTCCTCTCATCCCACTGGAGGATTGGGGGATTTATTCTCGAATGCAGCAGTTCTGTACTGTGATCTGTAACCCCAGCTTTGTTCTTCATGTAAATAAATGGGGAAAAAAATGCCACAAAATGTGACTGGCTGCTTTCTTACATAAGGACATATCTGCTGCTTTGAATGCACCATGAAATCCCAGCCGTGGTGTCAGTTCCTTTCTTTCATCACTCTTCTGTGATTTCTACAGCCAAAACACACTTTGCTGTGAATTTTTAAGCAGAGAAACTTGCAACCCAAGCTGGATGGTAAAACTGCAGGGCCCAGCAGAATCATGAGCCAGTGGACAAATCAAATAAATTGGTAATGACATAGTTATTGATCTTTCCTTGATTAGATAAAGGTGTGAAACATGATTGATATGGGTTTGTATTTTATTGTTTTATTTTATTTTGACTTCATTTCAACAGCATTTTAAGATAAACATTCATTTGAGCATGTCCCTGTAATAATTTAGGGGGAAAAATGCTGATCTTGCAACAATTTATCATGCGTATCTTACAAAAATGTAAAGTCCACAGGGAGTTCTTCCTATTGT